>NW_027167473.1:1819099-2061049 GCF_013368605.1 Nyctibius grandis
TCTGGATGATCGGGTAGTGAGGTGGATTGTGAACTGGCTGAAGGAAAGAAGCCAGAGAGTGGTGGTCAATGGGACAGAGTCCAGTTGGAGGTCTGTGTCTAGTGGAGTCCCTCAAGGGTCGGTACTGGGACCAGTTCTATTCAATATATTCATTAATGACTTGGATGAGGGAATAGAGTGCACTGTCAGCAAGTTCGCTGATGACACCAAACTGGGAGGAGTGGCTGACACAACGGAAGGCTGCGCAGCCATTCAGAAAGACCTGGACAGGCTGGAGAGTTGGGCGGGGAGAAACTTAATGGAGAGTTGGGCGGGGAGAAACTTAATGAAATATAACAAGGGCAAGTGTAGAGTCCTGCATCTGGGCAAGAACAACCCCATGTACCAGTACAAGTTGGGGGCAGACCTGTTGGAGAGCAGCGTAGGGGAAAGGGACCTGGGGGTCCTAGTGGACAGCAAGATGACCATGAGCCAGCAGTGTGCCCTTGTGGCCAAGAAGGCCAATGGCATCCTGGGGTGTATTAGAAGGGGTGTGGTTAGCAGGTCAAGAGAGGTTCTCCTCCCCCTCTACTCTGCCCTGGTGAGGCCGCATCTGGAATATTGTGTCCAGTTCTGGGCCCCTCAGTTCAAGAAGGACAGGGAACTGCTAGAGAGAGTCCAGCGCAGAGCCACGAAGATGATTAAGGGAGTGGAACATCTCCCTTATGAGGAGAGGCTGAGGGAGCTGGGTCTCTTTAGCTTGGAGAAGAGGAGACTGAGGGGTGACCTCATTAATGTTTATAAATATGTAAAGGGCAAGTGTCATGAGGATGGAGCCAGGCTCTTCTCAGTGACATCCCTTGACAGGACAAGGGGCAATGGGTGCAAGCTGGAACACAGGAGGTTCCACATAAATATGAGGAAAAACTTCTTTACGGTGAGGGTAACCGAACACTGGAACAGGCTGCCCAGAGAGGTTGTGGAGTCTCCTTCTCTGGAGACATTCAAAACCCGCCTGGACGCATTCCTGTGTGACATGATCTAGGTAATCCTGCTCCGGCAGGGGGATTGGACTAGATGATCTTTCGAGGTCCCTTCCAATCCCTAACATTCTGTGATTCTGTGAAGTGTAGCCTCTTCAAAATAGTAAATATATTTAAATTCAAATCTGTTGCACATATTAATGGCATTTTATTTCCTTTCAAATATATGCCCCTTGGGTAAAATTCCAGTAAGAAAAACAATATTAAAAAAATAAAATAAAAAGGTATTTAAAGTACATCAGCAAAATATTAGTAATATAAGTGACTATGCTTACCTTTTAAAAACAAACACAAAAAACTCCACCCAAAGCTCATTTTTCTAATATACAGAGCAACTAAGATTTCCATTTGTGTTTTGAAATAAACCTTTTTAGAGATCTTAGGATGTTAATTTATATTCCAGAATGTCCTGGTTTCACTGGGATAGAATCATAGTGTCCTGGTTTCTTTGGGATTTGGTTTCAGTTTGTGGCCAGCCATGGTGATCAAGGCCCTTAGCAGTTAAATCCAGGGTAGCTGACCCTGGCTGGCCCACAGGTGTATTCTATATCATTGACATCAAGTTCACTATAAAAGAGAGGGCTCGCTAGGGCTCTTTCTGTTCTCCTTGTGCCTTCCTTCTAATGATTGTGATTCCTAGAGCAACTTGTTGGTGCTCTGTAGATAAGTATAATTTTGTCTTTTTTGTTTTGTTGTTTATATTGATTTCTTTATTTCATTAAATCTGTTTAACTTCAACCTACAAGTCTTTCTCCTTTTACCCATTCCCTTCCTTATTTGGGGAAGGGACATTGGGTGATAGAAAAACTGTTTATTGTTTAGCCCTGTGTGCAGGCTAAATGAGGATACATAGAATCCATTTTCTGTTCAGGAAAGCTGCACTTTTTAGAAGACTGAAGCACCCAATACAATGGGAACAAAGTTAATAAGATACTTTGTTTTAGTTTGTGGCCAGCTATGGTATGCAGGTTTCCATGGTGATTAAGGCTGTTAGCAGTTTCAGGTTAGCTAGGTGCTTAAGCTAGGCAGAGCGAAAGTCAGGGCAGCTGACCCAGGCTGGCCAATGGAAGTATTCTATACTATAAATGTCACATTCACTATAAGTTGAAAAGCTTGCTGGGGATGGCTCTCTCTCTCTTCAATGGTTGCTATCCCTGGAGGGTCTCACCTGTTATTCTGTTCCCCAGGCCTACTCTCCTGTTTGTTGTGATAGTCATGCTTTCACTGGAGCTGTGGTGCTCGCAGTGTTTGACATCTGGCATTCACTGCTGGGAGCACGCAGCTCATGACAACTATATGGGCTGAGTATAACTGTCTTTCTCTCGAGATTAAGAGCCCTCTCTTCGTTGGGTGAGTGACTGCGCATTTTGGATTATCGGCCGCAAAAATCTTAAGAATTCTTAAGTCAGTCATGTAGTATTAATTCCCAACTGACATTCTGAACCTGTGAACCTGATTGTTAATGTCTGCTGGAGTCTCAAGCAGTTTTGGTTAGAGTAAAACTTAGTTTGATTTTGTTATCATTTTGTAAAATAAATCCTGGTTTTAGTTTGTTATTCAGTTTGGCTTGATTTTGTGAGGTTCTGTGGCATTTACATTGGTGTAGTTGGCAGGGTGTCTATAGAGGAATTATTACGGAGGCACGGCTGTAGCCCTTCTCCCCCCAGGCATGGAATGGGCAAAGGAGAAGCGGTCAGACCCAGTAGCAGTTGTGGAGAGAATAGAATAATGCCGTGGAAGGAGTTGAGATAGCAAAAGGAAAGGAGCTATTTGTGCCATCCTAGGCACCCGCTTGATTCAAGCGCAGGAACGAAATGATTGTGACAGATTGCGCAAGGACAATTTAAGGAAACAATTAGAAATAGATTGCTTAAAAGGAGAACTAAAAAGAGAAAGAGAGTGGATGTGTCTATTACAACAAAAAGTTGAAATAATGCTAGCAAAAGCGGAAAGACGCCCTAGCATTGTCCAAATCCAAAAACTGATCGCAGCCTCGGATCCTGAGGGCTGGGATGGGGACATCTGGGGAGACCCTAATGAAAATAGCTCTGAAGAGGAGGAGTTGGAGGAAAGGGATGTGCGACCCCTTATTAAAACAGAGGCATACGGGTCTGCAAGGAGGGAAACCCCTGCACTACAGTTCACACAACTCCCTGGACAGGACCCAAGCTTAGTGAATTGCAAATGAAGTTTTTGAGTAAGTCGGGTGAAACGGAAACTGAGCATTTATGGGGAGTCTCTTTAACTGGTGATGATTGGATCCTGCTGAGTGATGATGAGGCAGGGGGGTTTTGGGGCCCCGGAGTGTTTCTGAGTGACAGGCTGGCAGGTGACCAGGCAATAACATCTCAAGTAGCTTACTGTGTTGTCCAAAAAGCAGATTTGAGCCTGGTGTGCAATTAACCAATCTCACATGCTCAGGAGAGATATTGTATTTATTCTGTGCAGGGTGCAAGGTTGAATTATCCACAGATCAAGCACACCCATTACAAATCCCAGTACTGTTTTTATACGCTAAAAATTACATGAAGTCATCCTTCTATTTGCATTACACACTTTTCATTGGTTACTGTATCTAATTACAATTAACATAAAGGCTTAATTTTAAAACTAATACTTCTGTCAAGATTGATTTATGTTTGACAATGGTCATTCTTTTCCATTAACCAGGCCACACATCAAAGTCCTTCTGCTTTGGGGTACTCCTTTGTTCTTTTTCTTCTGGACAGCCTCCCTGTCTCCCTAGATGTAGATAAGGTGGTCGCACTGGCCTCGGGTGGTTGTTTTTCTTTGTGCTAGCCTCCCTAGATGTAGATAAGGATGATGTCGTCTTTCTTCAAGATGAGCTAGTTATGTCCTGACAGAATGTATCCTACATACATACATATTTAAGCAATTAAGTACAGGTGCACTGAGTAAATGTTCTACCACGAATATGAGTTTCACCACATCATCCTAGCAGACTATATCCCACATACATCTTTAAGCAACTAGTAAGTATAAGCACACTATATCAGCTGGGCTGGGGGTGTGGACCCCAAAGAGTGAGGAGAGCCTGTTACTATTAAGGTGAAGGGATTGTTGGAGTTAGTAGAAGGAGTACAAAAGGCTGCTTGCATCCAGGCAATGTATAAGAGGGGGCAGCATGGGGTACCAATGGTGTCACAGTTTAAAGCTGGGCTGGCTATTAAACCAGTGGCAGATGTTCTCTATTACCCCTCCTCCCCCCCCCGCCCAGAAGGGGAAGGGAAAATGGAGAGAGACTTATGGGTTGGAAAGTTCAAACAGTTTTAATGAACTATAATAATGAAAAAGAGTATAATAATAATAATGGAAATAATTAAATATATACAAAACCAAAATCGAGCTCCCCCGATGACATTCACATCACCACTGGCACTGCAGGGCAGGCTCCAGGAAGGCCCAGGCTGGGCCCAGTGATGGATGATGGGAACTGGATTCAGGGATGCAGGGATCGGGGGCAGTAGGAAAATGGACAGAGTCCTCTTCAGACACCGGCCATAGCAGAAGGAGGGGCGAGAAGGGAGAAGAAGCAGCAAGACCCTCGTGATCCCCCTGCTTTATACTGAGAATGACACGTATGGGATGGAATACCTTTGTTGGTCAATTTTGGGTCACCTGTCCTGTCCGCTCCTCCCTGCAGGTGCGACCCTTCTGTGGCTCTTCACTCGTAAGCAGGGAGGAATTTAGCAGTGACCTTGGTTTCTCTAAGAATAGGTACAGCAAGAGCCTTTCTACATAACATCCCTACCGGTGCCTCAGCGATAACTACAAACTTCGAGCGTTATCAGTCCTGGAAGCAGACACTGTCTGCAAAACATGCAGTTAGTTTCAGAAAGTGCAGTTACTTAGAAGAAGCTTAGCTGAAAGGAAAAGAATCACTGAAAGGAAAATTGGCCTGGTTTAGGCCAAACCAGGACAGATGGCTGCACTGGTGGACCCCAGTCACCTTAGACCTCTCATTAGAGGGCTACCAGATGCTTTGAAAATACATGTTCAATCACTTAGAGAGAGAATTTAGAGGGCCATAGAGCACAATCGTGGAAACTCTCAGAAACTACTGGTACATGTGTTGCCTTGGGCGGTGATGTTGCATAATACAGTAACTTACAGGTGGGAGATGGGATGGACTGATCTGGGCGGTGGTGCAGATGGGGAGCAGGAGGGTCTGACAAGCCAGTGGCAGACCTCACCCAGGATGACCCTCCCCCAGGGAGCCTGCACCTCCCTGAGATAAACAGGGTCAAACAAAGGATTCAGAATGGAATGATCTTTGGCAAAAGGCATTAGCATTGGGAATGCCTCGGGTGATGTTGCATGGGCAATCCACAGACCATACATTGCAAGTGGTGGAATTGCTGGGGGAGAAAACTATGCATGGAAGGGAAGTGCTGGCAGCTGCCCTCGCTCAGGAGGGGAGACTTAACCCTTTTGCGCCTCTGCGAGAGGAGTTGCAGGAGTTAAAAAACTAGAAGCTGCGGTTTGGGGTTGGGGCTGCCCACTCCACATGGTAAATTCCTGCCAGTGGTCCGCTAAGTTTGGAATTTTTAATTGATACAGGGGCTGAAATTAGCATTTTGAATAAGTAACAGGCTGAGGAATTGGGAATTAAACCCTCAAGGAAAGCTATAAACATAATAGGGGTAATGGGTGTAGCAGAAAAGTGTCCTTTAGCTTGGACTCAGCTTTGGCTACCTGGGGAGAAAAGAATCACAGCTGCAGAGGTAGCTCTAAGCCCTTACAAGGGAAACATACTGGAATTTGATATACTAGTGGGCAGGCGGTGGTGCCTACCTAATGGCAAGATATGGAGTTTTGTAAGTTGAGGGGCAGAAGCCGCACATGTCAGGACACTGCAACCTGCTTCTGTGTTACCACAATCTAAACTAACCTACGTTTTGCATTACCTGCTGCCAAATGCAGCCATAGGGGGTATTACTGAAGTAATTAACGATCTCGAGAAAAGACAAATCATAAGTCGCACCCACTCGCCATATAATTCTCCAGTTTGGCCAGTCCGTAAACCTGATGGACAGAAAATTGAATAGTAATGCTCCACCCTTGACTGCTGCTGTCCCGAGTGTAACATCAGTGGTGACAGCAATCCAGGCAGCTGCCCACCCATGGATGGCCACTTTGGATGTTAAAGACATGTTCTTTATGATTCCCTTAAGAGAGGAGGATAAACCACAGTTTGCCTTTACTTGGGAAGGAGTGCAATATACCTTCAACCAACTACCTCAGGGATACAAACACTCACCTACCATTGCCCACAATACCTTAGCTAAACTTCTTGACACCATAGAAGTGCCATCAGGTATCCTCATATATCAATATATAGATGATATTCTAGTTGGTGGAGATAACAAAGAAGAGGTAGGGAAAGTGGCTGAGGCCATCTGGAATCTGCTAAGAATGGGCTAGATATTTTGCCTTCCAAATGCCAAGGTCCTGGACAAGAAGCCCTCAACACCTTGAAGGATGAACTCAAACCCTGTCAGAGGCTAGGTCCACTGTACCCACAAGATCCGCTAAGGGTGGAGTGGGGATTTGCAGAACGTGCCTCCTATTGCGGTGTGTTCCAAAAGGGACTGTGAGGGCCAGCTAGACCTTTATTGTTCTCTTCCACCTCATTCAAAGAAACTGAACAACGGTATTCTGAGTGGGAGAAGGGACTCCTTTCGCTTACCAGGGCAGTTAAGGAAGCAGAAAGGTTACGTACTTTGCAAGATATCATAGTGCAAGGCCCTTTTCCTCCTTAAAGGGTCACCCCCTCCTGAGGGGATAGCCCAGAAGGCCACAGTATGGAAGTGGTATGCCTACCTGAAAGGAATTAGTCAGTTACTGCCATTGAAAGAGGGCCTGGTTAAGGTCTCTAAGTTCCAACAACCTGTGAATCCAGATCCAGTTTTGTTAGGCCAACCTTATAAACCTTCCCCGATCAAAGAGGTGCCCGAATTGACCACAGGCTCAGATACACAAGGAGTATGGTTCACCGATGCATCTGCCTGCCAAATAGGATCAAAGTGGCAATATAAAGCAGCCAGCATTGGAAATTGGTACTGGGAAAACGGTTGTAGAAGAGGGCACAGGTAGCGTACAGGTGGGAGAATTGTGTGCTCTCCTGCTGGCAGCGGATGATGGGGCCACCATCATTTATATTGATTCCTATGCAACCTATAAGAGTGCCACAGAGTGGATATGCCAATAGAAATCCAATTGGTGGGAAGTGGGCCGTACAAAAGTCTGGAGAACTAGAGACTGGCAACGATTGTTAGAAATAGGCAGATCACGACCCCTAAAAGTGGGATGGGTAAAAGCCTATGCAAGGAATGGGACCTGCTGTGAAATGGAACGAACAGGTAGATCATTTAGCCCCAATCAAGGTAGTTGATAGCAAAAAGGAGGACTGGAGATGGTTGGCTGAATGGCTGCACATTAAGTAAGGCCACTCAGGGAAGACAGACCTCTATTACGAATGTCAGTCTTGAGGATGGCCAGTGTCTATGAAAATATGTGAAGCAATTCTTACGGCCTGTCCACAATGCCGAATAAGGCTCAAGGCCGACCACCCAAACCAAGCTCCTGCCCAACATATCAAACAAGGCAAAGCTCTTTGGAGCACCTGGCAGATTGATTATGTCGGGCCCTCGAGGCCATCCCATGGGAAGAAGTATATTTTGATAGGAGTAGAGGTGGTATCGGGACCGACTATGGCCACAGCTGTTTGCACGGCCACAGGAGATCAGATGGTTTGAGCGCTGCAAGAATGGTTTGGTATTTTACCTATTCCTGAATGTTTTCAGAGTGACAATGGGTCACATTTTACAGCCACAGTGGTACAAGACTGGGCATGGGGAGAAGGTATCAAGTGGGTGTTCCACACACCATATTATCCCCAGGCTAACGGTATAGTTGAGCAAACCAATGGCTTGATTAAAAGACATGCCAATGTCTTGCACCACAACTGGGACATACGATTGCCACAAGCGGTCTTCATTGTTAATAACCGCTGGGGAAGTTATGAAAGCCCAAAGATCTGAGCATTTTGTCCTATGGGACTACTGATGGGCGACACCCCCATACCTGACAATCTGAAGGGCCAGTTCCCATTGAGGACATGTGTAGGTCAACCTGTCATGGTGAAACTACCTTCTATTGGCATTGTACCCATGACCTTAGCAAAACCAAGAGGCTTATATGCCTGGGAGGCCCTAGATGGAAGCAGAAAGACCCAACGTAACAGTGCCTGGTGGATAATCCCCGACTTCTAACCCTGAAGCCCGGTTCCAAGGAACCAAGGTCCAGCTTTCTGTTTCTTACAGGACAATGGAAACGTGGACCACCTTGATGCTCATTCTGACAGTGGTGACACCAACCAACGCAGACAACACAGGCCCGGATGACAAGATGGTAGCAAAAATGATGGTGGGATTTGCTCGAATGATGAATCTAACTTCCATAATGGTTTGTCTACCTACCCCCAAATCAGCAGAAGACCCCTTAGCGATTTTTGTGCAAGACATTAACATATCGCTTGCTCTTGAGTTCACATGGAAACAATATAACAATTATAGCTGGTATTTCAAAAGGGCTGAGGACAGAGGTTATACCTATATTGTCTGTAGTTGGTCATCGGGTGTGGTAAATGCGAGCTCAATACGGGATGCAATATGCAATTACACCCTCCAACCCACTAGTGAGGCCACAGGGTGCAGTGTGAATGGTACTGTTCCATGCTCCTACATCCCATGAGGAGCTACTGAATATACTACTTGATGGAACACTGATGATCATTCCCTACAATATACAAAACCATTAAATGCCCCATGGTGCATTAAACACTCTGAAAGGGATAACAACGAATGTCCTAGTGCATGTAATCAAAACTCATTTAACTGTCCTCTCAACTGCATGTGGGCTAGACATACCTACGAACCTAGTTGGTACGGGAAAAAGGATAAGATACCTCCAGCGAGGAAATCTCCTCTCTGGAACTGCCAAGTAGAAATTGGATGCAAAAACATTGATAAGATGCCATTACTATGGCTATATCCTCCTGTTAAAAAAGCTCTGATGCAGGGCTGTTTGTGCAGTAATACCAGCTATTCACGACCCTCTGTTTTAGACTGTAGTAAGAAAGGCTATTGTCCTCCTCCTACTACCATACCAGGTTCATGCCGGACATTCACCATCCATGCACCCCCCCCAACTTAGTATGGGCATGCTCTGACGGCCACCTATATTCCTGATTATATCCAACTATCCCTGGGCCAGCCTGTACACTGGCTGTGCTCTCTCTTTGCCCCACTTACCGGGAAGGGTCTATGCCACATAAGTGGTAGGATCGTAGACTGAGGGTTTTACGGAAGGGATGGCAAGAAGCCCCAACACGAATTGGGTGGTGGATGGAATCATTATTTGGAGTAGGAATTGCCCCGGTACGAAACTGGCAAGCCATTTTGAAACTAGGCCTACAACTATCGGCTTTAGCCAATGCTACATCTGATAGTCTGAAGCTTTTAAACGATCAATTACATCATACCGGTAAGATGACCATTCAAAATCGAGCTGTATTAGACCTGATGTTATTAAAGGATAAAGGTGTATGTGGAGTTCTGAATCTGTCAATGGATGAGTGTTGTGTCCATATCCCGAATGTATCAGTGCTGCTTCAAGACCAAATCAACAAAATGAAGAAAGCCAGAGATTCTGAAGCGATCATTGCTGGACTAGGGATGAACTGGTTGGGAAAAGTTTTTGACATGTTTGGATTTTCTCTTTCTGGGTGGCTAACCAGCCTCCTTCAATCTTTGATAATGGTTGTAGTTATGATAGTTGCAATTTGTATTATGATAAGTTGTATTGAGTGCGCGATAGTAAGATCTGTGTCAGTTGTGAAGTATACCCCTTTAGAACTGGTTCGTGCAATTGATATCCCTGTACAACTGTAGAACAATTGAAGCTGATGATCCCCAGTGAGCATTAAAACTCACCGAGACTGAACTCCCTTTTAACTTTGGAGGCAAGAGGTGACTGCACTACCACTCCAAGGAAACCAGTCGAATTCTGACTGTGGTCACGGGGTGGATTGTGTGGCAGATGCACCTGCCCTGACAAGGACCTGGCAAAAGCCCGTGAAAAACTCTGCGCCACAGCTCTTGTCGCCCCCCACGTGGTGGTGGACAACACCTACCCACTTCGACTGAACGGCTAGGGGTCCTCAGCCAATGGGGGTCTACATGACCATATTTGACCACAGCTCAGATTCGACGAGGATATAAACGGAGCCCCACTGGGGGGCCATTTTGAGTCAGTCCTCCTTGGAGCAGCAGGCCTGCAGTTGGGGACTCTCCCCTTAGGTTGGGACGCCACCTAAGGAAACTCCTCGAGGTTGAGAGCCCTCCCTTCATTAGGTGAGTGATTGTGCATTTTGGATTATTGGCTGCAAAAACCTTAAGAATTCTTAAGTCAGTCATGTAGTATTAATTCCCAACCAACATTCTGAACCTGTGGATTGTTAATGTCTGCTGGAGTCTCAAGTAGTTTTGGTTAGAGTAAAACTTAGTTTGATTTTGTTATCATTTTGTAAAATAAATTCTGTTTCTAGTTTGTTATTCAGTTTGGCTTGATTTTGTGAGGTTCTCCGACACCATCCTGGGGAGGGAGGAAGTTGTGCCATCACAAAACACTTCAGAAGAAACTGATTTTGTGACTAGCCACATGGCACTTCATGCAAAGTACTTATTTTTTAAGGTGGTAGATTTGGACAATCAAAGATGCTTGATGGCAAAGTTGTTTTGTGAGGAAATTATGGGTCAATGTTACTTTCTTACACGTTATGAGGATTTTTAAACATGCTGACTTAGACAAGACTCACAATATTGCAGAAATTGCTTTGAAATTTCTTTCACAAGCTTCAGGTTTCTTTATGTTGGTGACTTTTTAAATATAAACATTCTTAATATCCTGCCAGTGACATTAATAATTTAAAATAATCTAGTGATAGAGCACAATCATTTGCTCTCACAAGTAGCTCTGTTTTGACGGTTCTGCCACCACAGCAAAGTCTGTATTAAAAAAGGGATGCCTGTTTTAATCAACTTCTGTGATACAAACACTGAGGAGTTCTTTACCCTCTGTTATTGTTCAGGATTTTGAAACAAGCAGTACCTTGGAGTTAGTGTTGAATGTTAAAAAAAAAATATTTGAACAAATAAACATTTTAAATTTATTCAGAAAATGCTTAAATTATTTAGAATCTTCCAGTGCAGGGAACATATTGTGATAGAATGTTAATATGTCGTGGCTGTTGAACTTGATAGCAGCTATGGAGAAAACTTAGCATCTGTCTTGTAAGATTTAAACTGCTAGCTAACCACCTTCTCAGAAGTTGCTAAACAGCTACAAGATTGTAGCATGTCCCTAAGTGCCATATCTATGCATCTTTTAAATACCTCCAGGGATGGTGACTCTACCACCTCCCTGTTGTTCCTGTTCCTATGCTTGACAACACTTTCACTGAAGAAATTTTTTTCCTGACACCCAATCTAAACCTTTCCTGGCACAACTTGAGGCCATTTCCCCTTGTCCTATCACTTGCTACTTGGGAAAAGAGCCTGACACCCACCTGGCTAAAACTTCCTTTCAGGTAGTTGTAGAGAGCTATAAGCCACCTTTTCTCCAGATTAAAAAAAAAAACAGTTCCCTCAGCTGCTCCTCATAAGACTCGTTCTCTAGATTCTTCACCAACTTTGTTGCTCTTCTTTAGATGCACTCCAGCACCTCTATATCTTTCCTGTAGTGAGGGGCCCAAAACTAAACACAGTATTCAAGGTGTGGCCTCACCAGTGCCAAGTACAGGGGGACAATCACTTCCTGAGTCCTGCTGGCCACGATATTCCTGATACAAGCCAGGATGCTGTTGGCCTTCTTGGCCACCTGGGCACACTGCTGGCTCATATTCAGCCAGCTATCAACCAACACCCCCAGGTCCTTTTCTGCCAGGCAGCTCTCCAGCCACTCTTCCCCAAGCCTATAGTATTGCATGGGGTTTTTGTGACCCAAGTGCAGAACCCAACATTTAGCCTTGTTGAACCTCATGCAAATGGCCTCAGTTCATCAGGCCAGCCTGTCCAGATCCTTCTGCAGAGCCTTCCTACCCTCAAGCAGATCAATACTCCCACCCAGCTTGGTGTTGTCTGCGAACTTACTGAGTGTGCACTCGATCCCCTCATCCAGATCACTGATAAAGATATTAAAGAGAACTGACCCCAATACTGAGCCCTAGGAAGCGCCACTTGTGACCGGCCACCAACTGGATTTAACTCTGTTCACAACTCTTTGGGCTTGGCCATCCAGCCAGTTGTTTTACCCAGCAAAGAGTATGCCCATCCAAGCCATGAGCAGCCAGTTTCTCCAGAAGAATGCTGTGGGAAACGGTGTCAAAGACTTTACTAGAGTCTAGGTAGACAACATCCACAGCCGTTCCCTCATTCACTAAGCGGGTCATCTTGTCATAGAAAGAGATCAGGTTAGTCAAGCAGGATCTGCCTTTCATAAACCCATGCTGACTGGGCCTGATCACCTGGTTGTCCTGTACGTGCCGTGTGATGGCACTCAATATGATCTGCTCCATAACCTTCCCCGGCACCAAGGTCAGACTGCAAATCATAGATCACAGAATGCTTAGGGTTGGAAGGGACCTCTGGAGATCATTTAGTCCAACCCCCTGCCAAAGCAGGTTCACCTAGAGCACGTTACACAGGGTTACGTCCAGGTGGGTTTTGAATATCTCCAGAGAAGGAGACTCCAGAACCTCTCTGGGCAACCTGTTCCAGTGTTCTATCACAGCAAAGTAAAGAAGTTTTTCCTCATATTTAGATGGAACTTCCCATGTTTCAGTTTGTGCCTGTTGCCCCTTGTCCTGTCGCTGGAAACCACTGAGAATAGTCTGGCCCCATCCTCTTGACACTCCCCCCTAAGGTATTTGTAAGTATTGACCAGATCCCCCCTCAGACTTCTCTTTTCCAGGCTAAATAGACCCAGCGCTCTCAGCCTTTCCTCATAAGAGACATGCTCCAGTCCTCTGATCATCTTTGTAGCCCTCCGCTGGACTCTCTCAAGTAGTTCCTTATCTTTCTTGAACTGGGGGGCCCAGAACTGGACACAGTACTCCAGGTGTGGCCTCACTAGGGCAGTGTAGAGGTGGAGGATAAATTCCCTTGACCTGCTGGCCACACTCTTCCTAGTGCACCCCAGGATACTATTGGCCTTCCTGACCAAAAGGGCACATTGCTGGCTCATGGTGAACTACTTGTCCACCAGGACTCCCAGGTCCTTCTCTGCAGAGCTGCTTTCCAGCAGGACAACCCTCAGCCTGTTCTGGTGCATGGGGTTATTCCTCCCTAGGTGCAGGACCCTACACTTGCCTTTGTTGAATTTCATGAGGTTCCTCTCCACCCAACTCTCTAGCCTGTTGAAACGGTTGGGGCCCCAAGAACAAGGAGGGCGTTGTAAATACCTTAATTACTCAACTATCCTGGGTGCTCAACTAAACAAAGGGAAGCCTTTGTAATTTGGAGAGCGGTAATGGCTGTAAGATAAGGAGGCTCTGGGATGTTCTCACTTCAGATGGCTGGGCCTTGGGATGCATGGGAACATAGAGATAAGGGAATTGCAACAGCTGCCTCGAAGGACATTGCCTACGTGATTGCAGGACTGAGTTTGCGCAGAAGCAAAGGCCAGTCAGAAGACACAGTGAGGAAGGCTACAAGCCTTCATCTGAAGACCCCCAACGACCATCAGGGAAGATGACTGCGCATGTGGAGTGGACATTTGCATATCTCATGGTTATGTAAATGAGTTCTTGGAAATCCTATGACTATGTATAACTTTATGGTATATATTCTCTGAAAATCTGCCAAATCGGTGGAGCACTCATGGTGGATAATCCCCAGTGCTGCCCAGCACTGCAATAAAGAATGCCTGCTTAAAAACATTCTGGTGTTATTGAGTTTTCTTTCGGACTCTTTACCCAGCCGCACCTAGCTTCCCACTTTGGTGAGGAAAGTTAGAAAGCAAGGGGGTTTGGAGATTTCTGATTTTTGTATCAGTTTTGGCGAGCCAGGCAGGAGACTCTCCGTCTGGCTGCAGGACCCCTGGGTCAGAGACTCCCTTGGCCGGCCCCGGAGACTCCTCTGGAGGGACTTCCTGACTCGGCAGATCCATGTGGGGACAGACAAGGACCACTGGTAAGAAAAGGCATTCTTTCTGTTTTTGTTTTTTTTTTTTGGTTTTGTTTTTGGGACCGGTCATTTGGAGCTACTCATAAGTCGCGGTTCATAAGAACCCCGCCGGGTGGCATACATTTGAATGTACGATTTGTATTAATCATCTGGTTAGTGCAATCATTTGTTTGTGCATTTGTATTTGATTTTGGTTTACATTTGCATGTATGAGTGGTATTAATCGTCCGGTTAGTGCGATCGTTTGTGCATTTGTTTGGTTTACACATTCATAGTAATATGTAAATATTTGGTATACGCGTATTTGAAAAATCTTTGAATAACCTATGTCGACATTTGTCATCTGGGGAGTAGCAGCTGTTGTTGTTAACTTTGTAATCTGTGTACCTTTGTTCGTCTCCCCGAGGTTTTGGTTGTATAGAGGTTTTAAGGGGGGGGGGGGGGGGGCGAATTAATGTTTAGAGGAACATTTGGATTTAAAATTTGCTTATTGTAACTTGACTTTGTATCTGAACTTGTATGATTGTGTGGGTGAGACGTACAAATACGTATGAAGCGAGTGCGGAGTCCAGATCTGCAGTTCTGTTATCCCGCAAGGGAAACAGACAGAGAAGGACAAAGTGATTGATTGATAAATGTGGGAACCTGAAAAGTGTTTACTACATCCAGAAAATAATTGCAGACCTTTGTTCATTTTGGCATTTGTATTTGATTTTGGTTTACATATGCATAGGTGATACGTATGTCTGGTATATGCGTATTTGAAAATCTTTGAATAACTTATGTCGACATTTGTCATCTGGGGAGTAGTAGCTGTTGTTGTTACTGTGTCTATAGTAATTGTTAATTGTTGTCTCTGTGTGTGCGTATAAGTGTCCGCGTCCCAGTCCCTGTCTTTGTGTTTTATAAATTTTGAATGGGAAACCAACAGGGTGGAGTTTTGAAAAAGAGCCCTTTGGGCTGCGTTCTGGCTCACTGGAAAGATATTGGGGACCACCTGGAGGAAGTGTGAGCCGTAAAACTTTGATAAAATATTGCAATCAGTGGTAGCCTTTATACAAGTTAGATGATGGAGAAAAATGGCCTTTTAACGGAACTTTGAGTTATAATACTTTGTCACAACTTCTGTTATCTTTAAAGGGAAGGAAAATGGGATGAAGTGGTTTATGCAGATATGTTCTTTACTCTGCGGAATCACCCAGAGTGGCAAAAGGAATGTGGAATTAATTTAGCACCCCAGGTCCCTATGGTCCTGGCAATAGAAAAGAAGAAAAATAAGCAAAATGGGAAGATAAAAGGATGTTGCTCTGCTTGTAGCATTGGACAAAAGTGTTTAAAGGTTGGTGCACAGAATGAGAGATTTAGAGAGGTTGCTGGAGACTGCATGGCAGGCATATCAGAATGGTGAGACTCGGAGAGGGAGAGTGACGGGCGGAGTGGTTGCCGGTGCCGCAGTGGCTGCTCTGCACGGCACAGCGGGCCAGAGACCCTCTCGGAACTTACTGGGAAATAACACTAACACTGTGAGAAAAGGTGCAAATGCCCCACCTAGGGGAAATAAACCTCTCCCGAAAAATGAGTGTGTGTATTGTAAACAGATGGGGCATTGGAAAAAGGATCACAGAATCACAGAATCACAGAATGTTAGGGATTGGAAGGGACCTCGAAAGATCATCTAGTCCAATCCCCCTGCCGGAGCAGGATTGCCTAGACCATATCACACAGGAACGTGTCCAGGCGGGTTTTGAATGTCTCCAGAGAAGGAGACTCCACAACCTCTCTGGGCAGCCTGTTCCAGGATTCTCTGAAACTGAAATCGGTAATGGTTTCTGATATAGGAGCTGACCAGGGGAATCTTCCCTAGCAGAACCCTTGGTAAAAATGCAGCTAGGGAAAGGAGAGAAAACTGTAGAATTCCTAGTAGATACAGGTGCCAGATTTTCAGTATTGAATCAGACCTTATTGTCAATAAGCAAACAAAATGTTAACATTGTGGGAGCAACTGGGCAGGTCGAGAAAGCTTTCTTTTTGAAACCATTAGAATTCAAAATTGTGAAAAGCGTAGGAATTCATAAATTTCTCTACCTGCCTGACACTCCTAGACCACTTTTATCAAGAGACTTATTAGAACAATTGAATGCTGAGATAAAATTTAAAGATGGAGAAATTGAGTTTAAAATACCAGAAAAGAATCACATTGAAATTTTAAGTTTTACTCTCACTGAACCCCAAATTAGGGAAGAAGAAATTATACACGAAATAAAGGATCAGGTATACCCAGGAATATTGGCCTCAGGAATGCCTGGAAAGGCTAAAAATGCAGAATGGGTTGTTGTTAAACTTAAAGAGGGAGCACGGCCTGTTAGGATAAAACAATATCCCCTGAAATTGGAAGATAGGTGAGGAGTGAAAAGTATTATAGAGGACTTCATGAGATTTGGATTATTGATTGAATGCTCTTCAGAGTATAACACACCTATTTTGCCTGTTAAAAAGCCTGTTGACAAAACTTATTGATTGGTACAGGATTTGCGAGCAATAAATCAGATAGTTGAAGATTTGTATCCATTAGTGGCAAACCCATATACTTTGCTGACCAGTTTAAAGGAAACCTATGAATGGTTTACGGTATTAGATCTAAAAGATGCATTCTTTTGCCTCACCTTGGCTCCTGAAAGCCACAATTTATTTGCCTTTGAATGGGAAAACCCTGATACAGGACAGAAAAGCCAACTAACCTGGACAGTGTTACCTCAAGGATTTAAGAACAGTCCCACCATTTTTGGGAATCAATTAGCAAAAGAATTAGAAGCCTGGGTAAGGCCTCCGGGAAATGGGACCCTTTTACAGTGTGTGGATGACATTCTGATAGCTACAGAAAAGGAGGAGGAATGCAAAGAATGGACGGTGAGTTTGTTGAATTTTCCTGGACTAAGTGGTTATCGAGTCTCATTAAAGAAAGCCCAGGTCCTGAAGAAAGAAGTAATATACCTGGGATTCATGATTTCAAAGGGACAGAGACAGCTTGGGAGTGACCAAAAGGAAGCCATCTGCAGGACCCCAGAACCAACCACGGTAAAAGAACTTCGAACCTTTCTGGGAATGACAGGTTGGTGCCGATTATGGATCTATAATTATGGACTTCTGGTTAAACCCCTATATGAACTATTGAAAAATAGCCATACACAATTAATATGGACTAGTGAGGCTAGAAAAGCATTCAAAGAACTAAAATTGGAACTAATGAGGGCCCCAGCCTTGGGCCTGCCTGATGTAACAAAGCCTTTCTGGTTGTTCTCATATGAGAAACAAGGAGTAGCTTTGGGAAGTTTGGCACGGAAACTGGGCCCTTATAGACGGGCTGTAGCGTACTTATCGAAGCAGCTTGAAAAATCATCTTGGGACAAAAGATAACTGTGCACACTTCCCATGCTGTAACCTTGGTTTTGGAACAAAAAGGGGGACACTGGCTCTCACCACAGAGGTTCTCAAAATATCAGGCGGTGCTAATGGAACAGGATGATATAGAAATTGTTACATCTACCCTCATAAACCCTGCTTCCTTTTTGAGCGATAAACAGGAAATGGAGAGAGTCGTGCATGATTGTATAGAGACAATTGAGACTGTGTATGCAAGCAGACCAGACCTGAAGGAGGAGCCGTTGGAAGAAGCTGACCATACGTGGTATACTGATGGAAGCAGTCTTGAAAAGAACGGGGTTCGAATGGCTGGATATGCTGTGACCACCACAGACCATTTGGTGGAAGCAAAGTCACTCCCTAAGGGCACATCGGCACAACGAGCCGAAATAATTGCTCTTGTGAGAGCGCTGGAGCTTGCCAAAGGATTGCAAGTGAACATCTGGACAGATTCAAAGTATGCCTTTGGTGTAGTCCATGCCCATGGAGCAATTTGGAAAGAACGAGGACTTTTAACTGCTCAAGGGAGAGGTATAAAACATGCTGATATGATTTTGCGACTTCTAGATGCTGTACTATTGCCGTCAGCGGTAGCAATCATGCACTGCAAAGGACATCAGAAAGGTAACACTGACAGGGAAGTGGGAAATAAATTGGCTGATTATGAGGCAAGACAAGCTGTGGAACAAGGGGAGGTATTAAGTTTAATTCCTGAAAAATCTTTGCCTCTACCGGAAAAGGTTGAGTATGATGAAGGGGATCAGAAGTTGATTGCTAGTCTAGGGGCCAAAATCGACCCCTCAGGATGGGCAGTGTTAGGAGACAACAGAGTGGTAGTTCCCTTTAGGATATTATGGAAATTGATAAAGGCAGAACATGACAAAACACATTGGGGAACTGCAGCCTTATATGAATCCCTTATCAAGCAAATAGAAGCCCGAAGATTGTATCAAACTATAAAGGCCATAGTTAAAAGATGTGAGGTATGCCTAAAGAATAATCCAAAGGTGGAACATCACATGAAATTTGGAAGTATTAGTAAGGGAAAGGTCCCAGGTCAAATTTGGCAGATAGATAGATTTTTCGGAACTCCCTAGAAAAGGGGGGTATCGGTATCAACAATACTTAATTGCATTAGTAAAACAATTACAAGTAGTAAACAAATTGGTGATCTCTACTAGAGCATGTGATTTAGACTCACTGGTGCATTTGTTTAAACCTGGGGATTGGGTTTATGTTAAAAATATTTCAGGTAACCCTCTCGAAGAGAAATGGAGCAGCCCTTTTCAAGTTTTGCTCACGACCTACACAGCGATCAAGCTTGAGAAGCACACTACCTGAATCCACTACTCAAGAATCAAGAAAGCACCCGAAGGACCATGGAAATCCCATCCCACAGGGCCCACATCCATAAAGTTGACTTGAGACTGTTAATGATTATATTATGTTTTTGCTTTTGCTTTAATATAATAATATCCTTCACTCCCAGTTTGGTTCACTGTCAATTGTACCCTATGGACACCTGTCACGGTTTAAAGCTGGGCTGGCTATTAACCAGGTGGCAGATGCTCTCTGTTAACCCTCTCCCCCCCCACCCTAAGGGAAAGGGAAAGGGAAAAGGGAGAGAGACTTATGGGTTGGAAAGTTAAAACAGTTTTAATAAACTATAATAATGAAAAAGAGTATAATAACAATAATAATAGAAATAATCAAATATACACAAATATACACAAATATACACAAATATACACAAATATACACAAATATACACAAATATACACAAATATACACAAATCCAAGACTGAGAACTTGGAAATCCTCCTCAGGCAGAGTTGCTCCCCCCAGCACAGGCAGAGGGGAAAATGCAGTAGCTCCCCTGCCATCACACCTGCAGGCTTTTAACTGGAGAATTGGCAAAGCTGGTACCAATCAGTGGGAGACAGGAGGGCCCCTCCCTCCTGGGCCCCACCTCCAGGAGGCAGTGGGTTAGTGATAAATAGGAAAGTGAGAATGACATGTATGGGATGGAATACCTTCTTGGTCAATCTTGGGTCACCTGCCCTGTCTGCTCCTCCCTGCAGGTGCGACCCCCCTTCGGCTCTTCACTCATAAGCAGTGAGGAATTTAGCAGTGACCTTGGTTTCTCTAAGACTAATTGGCCTGGTTTGGGCCAAACCAGGACATTCCACCCCTTATTCCATACCATTCACATCATACTCAGATCACCACTACCTTTTCATTTTCAAATATATATACACATATCACTAGTTTATGATTCATCTCTATACAAAAAGTTCATTAACTTCATTTGGTTCAGGATTGTGGGTTTCCATCTGGCTAGCAGTCTCTCAGCAGTCTCTCTGGCTAGCAGTCTCTCTTTTGTCATGGTTTGTGCCCACGGGTTGCAGGTTAAAGATGTCAGACTCGAGGAGGTTATTGGATGCCACTTGATGAAGCTAGCTCCAGTCTCATCACCACTGTCTTAACCTGAAAGACACTTATGCAGTAACAACATACAGTTCAGAATTAAGTAGTCTCACCCAGAATCAGATCACCTTCAGGGACACATCGGACTTCACCATCTTGCAACATCACCCACCAAGTACATCCAGGTCCCTGAGCAAAAGCAATCCCACGAATAGGTTTACCTTTGCCCGTTGCAGGAAGAATCCAGACAGTTTTTCCCAACAGATTCCTTTCATGCACCACAGGGACTTTATCCCCTTCTACTGTATGTAGAAGGTCTGACTGAGCAGGGCCAGCTCGATTGATAGATCCCCTGGTGTTAACTAACCAGGTAGCTTGTGCCAGATGTTTATCCCAGTTTTTAAAGGTTCCACCACCCATTGCTTTCAGGGTAGTTTTTAACAGCCCATTATACCGTTCAATTTTCCCAGAGGCTGGTGCATGATAGGGGATGTGATATACCCATTCGATGCCATGCTCTTTGGCCCAGTTGTCTATGAGACTGTTTTTGAAATGAGTCCCATTGTCCAACTCAATTCTCTCTGGCGTGCCGTGTCACCACAAGATTTGTTTTTCAAGGCCCAGAATAGTGTTCCGGGCAGTGGCATGGGGCACAGAGTATGTTTCCAACCATCCGGTGGTCGCCTCCACCATGGTAAGCACATAACGTTTACCCTGGCGGGTTTGAGGGAGTGTGATGTAGTCAATTTGCCAGGCCTCCCCATATTTATATTTCAACCACCGCCCCCCATACCACAAAGGTTTTAACCGTTTGGCTTGCTTAATTGCGGCGCATGTTTCACAATCATGGATAACCTGTGCAATAGAGTCCATGGTTAAGTCCACCCCTCGGTCACGAGCCCATCTGTAGGTTGCATCTCTCCCTTGATGACCTGAAGTGTCATGAGCCCACCAAGCTAAAAATAGTTCACCTTTATGTTCCCAGTCCAAGTCTATTTGGAACACTTTAGCAGCTTGATCCGCTTGTTGGTTGTTTCGATGTTCCTCAGTTGCCCGACTTTTAAGTACGTGAGCATCTACATGACGTACCTTCACGACTAGTTTCTCTAGCCGAGCAGCAATATCTTGCCACAGTTCAGCAGCCCAAATAGGTTTCCCTTTGCGCTGCCAGTTGCTTTGCTTCCACTGCTTTAACCACCCCCACAAGGCATTTGCTACCATCCATGAGTCAGTATAAAGATACAGCCTTGGCCACTTTTCTCGTTTAGCAATGTCTAAAGGCAGTTGGATGGCTTTTACCTCTGCGAATTGACTTGATTCACCTTGTCCTTCTGTGGCTTCTGTGACTCGTCGTATGGGACTCCATACAGCAGCTTTCCACTTCCGATGCTTTCCTACAAGACAGCAGGATCCATCGGTGAACAGGGCATACTGCTTCTCATCCTCTGGTAGTTCATTATACGGTGGGGCTTCTTCGGCACGTGTCACCTCCTCCTTTTCTCGTGGCATTCCGAAGTCTTTGCCTTCTGGCCAGTCCATGATCACTTCTAAGATTCCTGGGCGATTAGGGTTTCCTATTCGAGCCCTCTGTGTAATTAATGCAATCCATTTACTCCATGTAGCATCAGTTGCATGATGGGTAGTGGGAACCTTACCCTTGAACATCCAGCCTAGTACTGGTAATCGAGGTGCCAGGAGAAGTTGTGCTTCAGTACCAATTACCTCTGAAGCAGCTCTAACTCCTTCATATGCTGCCAGTATCTCTTTTTCAGTTGGGGTGTAATTGGCCTCGGAGCCCTTGTATCCTCGACTCCAAAATCCTAGGGGTCGACCTCGAGTCTCCCCTGGTACTTTCTGCCAGAGGCTCCAGGTAGGACCATTGTCCCCAGCTGAGGTGTAGAGCACATTTTTAACATCTTGTCCCGTACGGACTGGTCCAAGGGCTACTGCATGCACAATCTCTTGTTTAATCTGTTCAAAAGCCTGTCATTGTTCAGGGCCCCACTGAAAATCATTCTTCTTTCTGGTCACTTGATAAAGAGGGCGTACAATCTGGCTGTAATCTGGAATATGCATTCTCCAGAAACCCACAACGCCTAAGAAGGCTTGTGTTTCCTTTTTGTTAGTTGGTGCGGACATAGCTGTTATTTTGTTGATCACCTCTATCGGGACCTGGCGACGCCCATCTTGCCATTTAATCCCTAAAAACTGGATCTCCCGGGCAGGTCCCTTGACCTTGCCTCTTTTTATGGCAAAACCAGCTTTCAGAAGAATTTGGATGATTTTCTCCCCTTTGTCAAAAACTTCTGCTGCTGTATCACCCCATACAATGATGTCATCAATGTATTGCAAATGTTCTGGAGCTCCACCCTCTTCTAGTGCAGTCTAGATCAGTCCATGGCAAATGGTAGGACTGTGTTTCCACCCCTGGGGCAGTCGATTCCAGGTGTACTGGATACCTCTCCAGGTAAAAGCAAACTGTGGCCTGCACTTTGGTGCCAAAGGTATAGAGAAAAATGCATTAGCAATGTCTATGGTGGCGTACCACTTGGCTGCCTTTGACTCCAGTTCGTATTGAAGTTCTAGCATGTCTGGCACAGCAGCACTCAGTGGTGGCGTAACTTCATTTAGGCCACGATAGTCCACGGTTAATCTCCATTCTCCATCAGACTTTCGCACTGGCCATATAGGACTATTAAAGGGTGAGCGAGTCTTGCCAATCACTCCTTGATTTTCTAATTGTCTAATCAGTTTATGAATGGGGATCAGGGAGTCTCAATTGGTGCGATATTGTCGTCGGTGCACCGTGGTAGTAGCAATTGGCACCTGTTGTTCTTCAACCTTCAGCAACCCCACAACAGAAGGATCTTCCGAGAGGCCAGGCAAGGTAGACAGCTATGTAATGTCCTCAGTCTCTACAGCTGCTATACCAAAGGCCCATTGATACCCTTTTGGGTCCTTAAAATACCCTCTCTTGAGGTAGTCTATGCCAAGGATGCACGGAGCATCTGGGCCAGTCACAATGGGGTGCTTTTTCCATTCATTTTTAGTTAGGCTCACTTCAGCCTCCAATACAGATAACTCTTGAGATCCTCCTGTTACTCCCGAAATACTGATAGATTCTGCCCCTTTATGATCCGATGGCATTAGGGTGCACTGTGCACCAGTGTCTACCAAGGCTCGATACCTTTGTGGTTTTGATGTGCCAGGCCATCGAATCCACACAGTCCAATAAACTCGGTTGTCCCTCTCCTCCACCTGGCTGGAGGCAGGGCCCCCCTAATTAAGAAATGGATTCGTGCTGCTCACAGGGACTGGACCTTCATTTCTCCTATTCACACTTGGGAAAAAGTGATTTGAGGCCCATCTACCCTGACTGGGGTCCTGCTCACTGGTAACTGGAGCAGCCATCCTCCTAGAAAAATTCTCTCTGGTATTTCTTTTAGCTTGCAACTCACGTACTCGTGCCTGTAGGGTACTGGTAGGTTGTCCATGCCATCTGCTCATGTCCTCCCCATAACCACGCAGGGCAAACCACAGGATACCTCGTGATGTGTTCCGTTTCCTTTGAGCTGGTCCTGTAGGAGAGCGTTTTCTCCTAACAGCTGCAATGGGGGCCTGTGTAGGTAGAGAGTCAAGTTTATTCTCGATCCTGGACAGTTTGTCTGACAGTTGTTTAAATGAGTCCTTGTTTTCCTTAGTCAGTTTTTCCACAGCTGAGATGCGTGCCTGCAGTGGGGAAGAAATACTATCTTCATACTGTCGCATACAGTTAGCCATTTCGCCCACAGTAGAACGTGCCATATCATCTTCTCCCCAGACTAATATTGACAATGTATGGGTATGTGTCGGTGGAGCATTCTTCACAACCTTCCGGAACATGGATCGGTTGCATTCTACTTCATGAGGATCTACAGGATCTACAACTTCCCATGGGTGTCTATAAATGATCTCTTGCACAGCCAGTTCTCTAAGGTAGTTAATACCTTTTTCTATAGTGGTCCATTTGCTTAGGTGGCTCATAACATCATCTTTATAGGGATACCTGCTCTTTACAGCTGACAAGAGTCGCCTCCAGAGACTGACAGTGTTTGACTTTCTTGCGAGCGCCTTATCAATACCACCATCTCTGGACAGGGATCCCAACTGTCTGGCTTCTCTGCCATCTAATCGCATGCCGTCTGCCCCATTATCCCAGCATCGGAGCAACCAGGTAATAATAGGTTCACCGTCATAACGGCTGAAGTCTTTCCTTATATTTCCTCAGGTCCTTCAGGGATAAGGAGTGGTAGGTTATCTCTACGTCCGAGTCCTCTTGTGATAGTTCTGCTTTAGAAGGACCTTTCTTCTGTGATGGGTCTGCTTTAAAAGGACGATCAAGGAAACCCCCATCTGTGTCAGGCCCTAACTCTGCCTGAGAAGGGCCCTCACCTGGGTCATATGATGGCTCTGCCTTAGAAGGCTCTGAGTCATCATCCTTCACTTCATGAGCTGATTTCTTTTGGTATTTCTTCCTGGTTACAGGAGCAATTGGTACAGATTCGATAGATGCTGGGGTCTGAGTAGCTGCAGTGGCCATCTTGGGGGGTGTAGCAGCTGTGGTACAGGCTGCCAAGGTTTCAGTGGGTTCAGTGGCTGTAGCAGCAGTACACACTGTAGGATCTGAGGTGGCTGCATAACACCTACAACTGTCCCTGCACCGATATTTAATCTTATCCCACATCAGAAACACATTCAGGACAACCGAAAATAAAAACATGCCACCTAGACAGCACCATCCTAATTTCACAAAATCTAGTGGAATCAGCTTGGCAGAAAAGGAGAAGGTACTATTTCCCGAAGTAAAACTGGAAGTGTAATCATTAACAGAATCAGCTAAAGGACGCCTGGAGCGTGCAGATGAAGTCGCTGCTACTCATTCGCGATTAAAGCTGCCCATCATTGTGTCATAGAGATAAGAGATCGGAATAGTAACTGCCCAGTTTATCACAGCATAAATCAGTATCAAACCCCATACCAAAACAATACATTTCGACCAGCGCCCACTGCTAAATTGCATGTAAACATTCATAAGAAGCAAGCAATAACACAGTGCCCACGGCAGGTAAGGCAGCATTGCAATACTCAATTGTGAAAGAAACTCTATAAAAAGACGAGATAACACAGCATTCAAAAATGACATCACCATCTTCACTATCTGTTTTAACTTTCCAACCCCTCGTAAATCTCAAAGGAAGAAATCTGATATTCTCTCAGCTGAGCTCTCCGGGTCTCCTCCCACCAGAGCCAGGATTCAACGTATCAGAGCAACCTGTTGGAGCTTCTCTCTAGCCCCACTTTGGGCACCAATAAATCTGTCACGGTTTAAAGCTAGGCTGGCTATTAACCAGGTGGCAGATGCTCTCTGTTAGCCCTCTCCCCCCCCCAAGGGAAAGGGAAAAGGGAGAGAGACTTATGGGTTGGAAAGTTAAAACAGTTTTAATAAACTATAATAATGAAAAAGAGTATAATAACAATAATAATAGAAATAATCAAATATATACAAAACCAAGACTGAGAGCTTGGAAATCCTCCTCAGGCAGAGTTGCTCCTCCCAGCACATGCAGAGGGGAAAATGCAGTAGCTCCCCTGCCATCACACCTGCAGGCTTTTAACTGGAGAATTGGCAAAGCTAGTACCAATCAGTGGGAGACAGGAGGGCCCCTCCCTCCTGGGCCCCACCTCCAGGAGGCAGTGGGTTAGTGATAAATAGGAAAGTGAGAATGATGTGTGTGGGATGGAATACTTCGTTGGTCAATCTTGGGTCACCTGTCCTGTCTGCTTCTCCTTACAGGTGTGCCCCTCCTTCGGCTCTTCACTCGTAAGCAGTGAGGAATTTAGCAGTGACCTTGGTTTCTCTAAGACTAATTGGCCTGGTTTGGGCCAAACCAGGACAACACCCTACAATAAGAAGGAACAATCCACATACGGAGTAACATTAACAGGATGGCAGGGAATGACCACATTGTGTCCAAATTTGACAAATATTACTGTAAAACCACAAGCCACCTTAAAATGTTGTACAGTGAAGGGAGTAGGAACCCCACAGCAGTTAACAGAATGCTAAGTAAGGGAGTCTTTACCCAGCCACACCTAGCTTCCCACTTCGGTGAGGAAAGTTAGAAAGCAAGGGGGTTTGGAGATTTCTGATTTTTGTATCACTGTCCAGGTCTCGCTGAATGGCAGCACAGCCTTCTGGTGTATCGGCCACTCCTCCCAGCTTTGTGTCATCAGAAAACTTGCTGAGGGTACACTCAGTCCCTTCATCCAGGTCATTGATGAATAAATTGAACAAGACTGGACCCAGTACTGACCCCTGGGGAACACCACTAGCTACAGGCCTCCAACTAGACTCTGTGCACTTGATCACAACCCTCTGAGCTTTGCCATTCAGCCAGTTCTCAATCTACCTCACTGTCCGTTCATCTAACCCACACTTCCTGAGCTTTCCTATGAGGATATAATGGGAGAGTGCCCTGGTTTGGCCTAAACCAGGCCAATTTTCCTCTCAGTGATTTTTACTTTCAGCTAAGTCTCTTCTAAGTAACTGTACTTTCTGAAACTAACTGCATGTTTTGCAGACAGTGTCTGCTTCCAGGGCTGATAACTCTCAAAGTTTGTAGTTATCACTGAGGCACCGGTAGGGATGTTATGCAGAAAGGCTCTTGCTGTACTTATTCTTAGAGAAACCAAGGTCACTGCTAAATTCCTCACTGCTTATGAGTGAAGAGCCGCAGGGGGGTCGCACCTGCAGGGAGGAGCGGACAGGACAGGTGACCTAAAATTGACCAATGAAGGTATTCCATCCCATACACTTCATTCTCAGTATAAAGTGGGGGGATCACGAGGGTCTTGGGCGGCTCCTTCTTCTCCCTTCTGGTATGGCCCGTGTCCAAAGAGGACTCTGTCTATTTTCTTCCTGCCCCCGATCCTGATCTGTGCATCCCTGAATCCAGTTCCCATCCGTTGCTGGGCCCACTCTGGGCCTTCCCAGAGCCTACCCTGCAGTGCCGGTGGTGACGTGGCCGACATCGGGGGAGCTCGATCTTGGTTTTGTATATATATTTGTATATATTTGATTATTTCAATATTATTATTATACTCTTTTTCATTATTATAGTTTATTAAAACTGTTTGACCTTTCCAACCCGGAAGTCTCTCTCCCTTTTCCCTTTCCCTTTCCCTTCGAGTGGTGGGGGGGGGAGGGTTAACAGAGAGCATCTGCCACTGGTTTAATAGCCAGCCCAGCTTTAAACTGTGACAGAGAGTGTCAAAAGCCTTGCTGAAGTCAAGGTAGACAACACCCACTGCTCTCCCCTCATCTACCCAGCCAGTCATGTCATCATAGAAGGCCATCAGATTGGTCAAGCATGATTTCCTCTTGGTGCATCCATGTTGACTACTCCTGATAACCTTCTTTTCCTCCACATGCTTTGAGATGGCATCCAGAATGAGCTGTTCCATCACCTTTCCAGGGATGGAGGTGAGGCTGACTGGCCTGTAGTTGCCTGGGTCCTTCTTCTTGCCCTTTTTGAGCACTGGAGTGACATTGGCTTTCCTCCAGTCCTCAGGCACCTCTCCTGTTCTCCATGACCTTTCAAAGATGATGGAGAGTGGCTTGGCAATAACATCTGCCAGCTCCCTCAGCACTCCTGGGTGTATCTCATTGAGGCCCATGGATTTGTGGGTGTCCAGTTTGCCTAAACAATCTCAAACCCAATCCTCCTCAGTCAAGGGAAAGTCTTCCTTGACTGAGTAAGACTTTCTCTCTTACCTCCAGGGCCTGGGATTCTTGAAGGCCGCCCTTAGCAGTAAGGACTGAAGCAAAGAAGGCATTCAGTAATTCTGCCTTCTTTGTATCCTCCATCACCTGCCTCATTCAGCAGCGGGCTCACATTTTCCCTAGTCTTCCTTTTGCTGCTGATGTACTTGAAGAAGCCCTTCTTCTTGTCCTTGACATCCCTTGCCAGATTTAGTTCCATGTGGGCCTTAGCCTTCCTCGTTGCATCCCTGCATACTCTGACAACGTTCCTATATTCCTCCCAAGCGGCCTGTCCCTTTTTCCACATTCCGTAGACCTCCTTCTTTCATTTGAGTTTTGCCAGAAGCTCCTTGCTCATCCATGCAGGTCTCATGCCCCCTTTGCTTGATTTCTTACTCATAGGGATGCACCGATCTTGAGCTTGGAGGAAGTGATGCTTGAATATTGACCATCTCTCTTGAACCCCCCTACCTTCTAGAGCCCGATTCCATGGGATACCCCCAAGGAGGTCCTTGAAGAGGCCAAAGTCAGCTCTCCTCAAGTCCAGAGTTGAGACCCTACTTATTGCCCTGCTTCCTCCATGCAGGATCCTGAACTCCACCATCTCATGGTCACTGCAGTCAAGGCTACCCCCAACCTTCACATCCCCAACAAGACCTTTGTTATTTGTTATCACAAGGTCTAGCGGCACACCTCTGCGTTGGCTACTCCACCACCTGTGTCAAAAAGTTATCATCACTGCTCTGCAGGAACCTCCTGGACTGTGGGTGCCTAACTGTGTTGTCTTTCCAGCAGATATCAGGGGGGTTGAAGTCCCCCATGAGAACCAGGGCCTGTGATCATGAGGCTACTTCCAGCTGTCTGTAGAAGGCCTCATCTACTTCCTCTTCCTGATCAGGTGGCTTGTAGTAAACCCCCACAACAGTGTCACCCATATTAGCCTGCCCCTTAATTCTTACCCATAAGCTCTTGACTCATTCTTCTTCCACCCTTAGGCAGAGCTCGATACATTCCAGTTGCTCTCTCACATAAAGGGCAACTCCACCTCCTAGCCTTGCTGTCCTGTCCTTCCTAAAAAGTACGTGGCCATCCATGACAGCATTCCAGTCGTGTGAGCTATTCCACCATGTCTCTGTAATTGCAGTGAGATCATGGCCCCGTGTCTTCGTTTAGCCCGCACCTGGGGCTAAACAATAAGCAGTTGTTCTGTCACCTAATGTACCTTCCCCAACCGAGAAAGGGAATTGGGAAAAGGAGGGAGACTCGTGGGTTAAAATTTCAACAGATTTAATAAAAGAAGAAAACCAATATCAATGCTAATACAAAACACACAAAAATATACTTAGCTACAGAGTAGTATCAAGTCACTCCAAGAATAGCAATTGATGAGAAGAGGGAGGGGAGAGCAAAGCAAAAAAAAAAACCCACACCCCCCCTTACCCAGCAAGTTTTCCCTTTTATAGTGAACCTGATATCAATGATATAGAACACACCTGTGGGCCAGCCTGGGTCAGCTGCCTGGGATTTAACTGCTAATGGCCTTGATCACCATACCACAGCTGGCCACAAACTGAAACAAAATGTAACAGAAATTTGATTCTATAAATTTTATCCCTATGAAACCAGGACACCCTGCGACCGCACATAGATCTTCAGTTCTTCCTGTTTATTCCCCAACCTATTTCCTAAAACAGAATGTCTGCAAAATTCTCATACTGATTCTTGTTTTGTTTCCAAATAAAATGGCGCTAATGATCTGACTTTTAACTTTGTTATCATATTTTGATTGATTTTGTTTTCAATGCACACAACATTTATTTACAGTTTCATCTGGACCACTCAGTATCTCATATCTTTTTTGTGTTATACTAGGGGAAGGGAGCTAAGGGAAACTATAAATAAATTCATTGTTTTCTTCTTGCAAAGACTTGTTCATGTTGTTTTTAAGGTTGCAAAGAAAGTTTTATGATATGTATTTTGGGTATAATTATTCACTGGAATAATCTTTTCTATGCGTGGTTTCTGCCTAAGCATGAATGTTCCTTTAGAAGGTTAAGTAAAGTTCTGGTGGTAACATGTGGCCATGTTTTTGATGAGGGCTGAAGCTTTGTCCAGAGCAAGTTGTAACAGGAGTATATTTTCTAGGGCTCAGAGGTAGTGCTGTGGGTGCAAATTACTTTATATTTACCAGATTCAATAGCATGTCAGGAACATACTGATCCTTGTCTTAATGCCTAAATGCATAGGTATAGGCCTGCTCTTGTGAACATCTGTGAACCTAAGTAGTTTGACCTAATAATACTTCAACATTTGGTACAGCTCATTGATGAGCCAGGTTAAGGAGCACATCCAGGTTTCTTTTTAGAGGTGATCAGTTCCCTAAGAGTTTGCTGCACATCTGTGTTAAAATGAATACAAAACCTTATGTCTACCTATTTCTGTATGTGTTGTCAAATATTAAAATTGAGATCCTATACTATTTTGTAGGTAGATTAGGGTACGGCGACCGGAAAATCTCGGGCTGTAACGGAAGGTAGGCGTGGCGAAAGGAGCAGGATGTGTCATTATCGTGCGAGTTCGTACGGGACAAGACGACTATATAAGGCTGTTGCGCAGTTAAATAAACGCCATTTGTTGCATCCTCACATTGGTGTCAGTGCTCAATGGCCCTGGGGTGCGGATAGCCTCAGGCCAGCCAGCAACCGAACGGAGCTTGCTGCAGACAAGCGGCAACAAGTGGTGACCCCGACGTGATTGCTGGGCTGGCGGACCGCAGGCGGTCGGAGTGGGTTCGCGAACCATGGAAACCTTGATAAAGGTGATTTCGTTACTGGGCGGGGAATTTAAGATTTCTGTGAAATCGAAAGACGTAGCCCAGTGTGTGGACCGTCTCGTTAAAGGGGGGGGCGGTGGCAGGACCGGCTGATTGTTTACAGCCGAATACCTGGGAGCGGTGCTCGATGCAGCTCGCTGAGCGAGCTATGGCAGCGGGTTCTGCCAAAGAATTAAAAACATGGGGAGTTAACTTGTGGCTGCTACGGGCTGCGCGGGAGGACTGGGCGACATGGGATGTGGCTCGGACGTGTTTACATGGGGTCTACCCTGACCAAGACAGAAGTGACAGTGGTGAAACTCCTCCAACATATACTCTCTGAGAGAGGAATTAAATATGACGAAGCTGCGTTAAAGCAGTTACTGTTTTGGGCAAAAGATAAAGGACATTTTACAACCTTTAATGATGTCTTTGAAGTGCCTTTATGGGAGAAGATTGGTGACTCTCTCTGGAATGCGGTGTCAAGTGGTGATAAGGAAGCCTTTAAATTGTCTGCTACATGGAGGCTGGTTAGTGAAGCGTTAAAAGGAATAAAAGCAGAGAGAGAAGTCACACATACAGCTTTTATGGCTTTAGGACCACAGGCGCCTACTACCCCCTCACTGTTTGCGGGACCAACACCTCCCACGGCCCCGGTGGCTGTACCGGTGGCAGCTCCTTTATCACCGTGGGTACGGACGGCTCCGAAAAAAGCTGAGGAGCGGGGAGCGAGTAAAATAGATACAGATCCATCAGAACCGGTAGTGTGCCCTAAAACACGAGCTCGATTTGGACTAATTGATTCAGACGCTGAACAGGAGACTTGGCAGAAACCCCCTCCGAAACCCCCTCCCTCTCATTGATCTCTCTACGGATGAGGCTGAGCAGGAGGACAAGAAGGAGGGTAAACATGCTTTGTACCCACCTTTACTGGATTCGCCATTTACAGAGTCAACAGTACCAGAGTCACAAGGACTTAAAGGACTGTTACCATCACGAAATGGACACGAACTTGACATGACAGAGCTTGGTAGATGACTGGAAGAATTAAAGACGGAATTGCAGCAGCATCGTTCAGCCAACGCCTCGGGACACGTGACTATGTCTCCCCCCAAAACCCCCCTCTGTGTTCGAGACAAGTATTAGGGCCACCTCAACCTCCTTTACAACTCCCTACTCCACCTTTAGATCAGGGCGGGGGGGGAGGTTTGCGTCCATCTGGTAATGTGGGAGGTGAGGGAGAGGGTCAGCTTCCGCCCGCGTATACAGGGGAAGGGGGGGGAGGTGAGGGAGGAGTGAAATGGAAAGGGGTCATTCGAGATGTGTTATTAGAAGGAGTTGTGATTCCACGGGCATATCCGGTGATTGTGGGTGCGGGTCCTGAGGGAAGAAATATTTGGCAACTGTTAGATTGGAAAATTGTAAAAGAAGCATTACCACTATAGTTAGGGAAAGACAACACAGGTGAGGACTGCAGAAAAGTTGTTGCAGGGATGGCAAATAGTAATGCCACCTTAACTGAACTAATGGATGCTTGTGAGAAAGTAGGAACCACCACGTTTCAGATGGAGCATTTAGCAAAAACTTTTGCGGCGGCAATTAAGGTAGTTCATTGTTGTTATACATGCGAACAGGAAGGTCACTTTAAGAAAAACTGCCTTAAAAAGTTGAAGCTGAGTGGGAGAGATAACTCTGTTTTGATGTGTCATTGCTGTGGGAAGCTAGGGCATTTTGTGAAGCTGTGCAGGTCTCAGTATAATGCTCAAGGTCAGCTGATAACAACCAGCTGCAGAATACAGGGAAACTGGAGAAAGAACGTGGGGGGGGAATCGTAAATCGTATGCTGACACAACCAGTTCCAGGCCTATGCAGTTAACTCGCAGCCCAAACCGCAGGGAGCGCAGGGCTGGTGTTTCCACACGGGGTTAACCTGTGCGGCTGCCAAGCCTTGGACCTGTGGCAAACAGGGATAATGCTAATGCTGATTGTCAAAAGATCATTGAAGCTTTACCTGGAAAAACAGATTTGAATGCTATGATAAAGGCATGTGCAAAAGTGGGTACTGTGGAACATAAGGCTCAAGTTATGGCTGCGGCTGTACTTGGGGCTTACGTTGTCACAATTGCAGTCTCTATTCCAATTGTTAGCAGGGGACACAACTTTAACAGCGCCACGACACACTACTTCAGAGATACAGCAACTGATTACAGAAATAGAAAGCAGGCTACATTCCAAATTTGTACATCGTATTGATTTGAATCAGGAGATACAAATTATCACTTTGTTTGATAGGCAAATTCCATATGCAATAATTGGTCAATGGAATTCAGAATGATCAGATTCGTTACAGAGCTATTGGCACAGATTATTCATCAAAGGACGGATGCGATGTCGGGAGCTTGTGGCCAGAGATCCCTGCATCACTAACCGTTCCTATTTTGCAGCTCAATATTTTGAGTGGTGTATGGCTAATAGCTTTGCTTTGCAAACAGCTATGGAGAATTTCTCGGGACAGGTTGTTTACCACTTGCCCTCCCATCCTGTTATAAAATTGAGTGTGGAACTTCCAATTGCCACAGGAGTGTGGTGCGCAGACACTCCTGTGGATGGAACTACCATTTTTACGGATGGATCTGGGAACAGAGGCAAGGCGGGCCTTGTCTGGTATTCTGATGGCAAGTGGGAATCTATGGTAATACAACAAAAGGGTTCACCTCAGGTGGTAGAATTACGAGCTGTATTAAAAATATTCCAGAATTTTCCCATTCCCTTTAATTTGATTGCTGATTCAGCATATGTAGCTGGCATTATAAAGCAATTGGATAGATCTGTTATAGAGCATATATGTAATCAGTGTGTTTTTGAATTGCTGCGAGCTCTGTGGCAAGAAATTCAAATCTGAACTGCATTGTTTTATGTTTTACATGTAAGAAATCATACTAATTTGCCTGGGTTTATTGCAGAAGGCAATGCTCGACCAGACTAGACATTACCAGACTAGACATTACCGGACTAGACATTACCGGACTAGACTCAGATGCTATCTATTTACCTATCAGAAAGGAATATCTACAGTGGTTAACAAATCAGTCAACTCTTTTTCAAATGGCCTTACAGGACTTTACTGGACAATTGTTAACACGTTTGCCAAAAGATAAAAAGCTACAGTTTATTTGCAAAGAGGATTGGGAAGAAAAACCTATCAGATCAGAGATACCTATGACTGGACTAACTGTTTTTACTGATGCAGGAAAGCGATCACATTCAGCAGTTATTACCTGGCAAGAGGATGGACAATAGAAACATTGTAAATTCTCAGGAATTTACTGAGGACTCATTGCAGACACTTGAATTTTTTGCGATATATCAGGTTTTTGTAAAATGGAAGGATTTACCTGTAAATATTGTAACAGACTCTCTTTATGCAGCAGGCATTGTAAATCGAATTGAAAGAGCTTTTATATGACCAATAAGAAATATGCGACTTTACACCATTTTGCTACAGTTGCATCAAGCAATAAACCTCAGAGAGATACCTTATTTTGTCACCCACATTCGTAGTCATCAATTTGATCAAAATTTGAGCATTGGAAATAATAAAGCAGACACACTTGTATCCTATACGCAAATATCACCAAATTTATTTGAACAAATACACCTATCCCATCAATTCTTTCATCAATCAGCGAAAATGTTAGCGAAACAATTTCACCTCACCATGGCACAAGCACGTGAATTAGTTAGTGGTTGTCCTAGTTGTCAGAAAATTGGCATGGGAATTGGAATAGCGGTAAATCCTCGAGGACTGAGTGCGTTGCAACTGTGGCAAATGGATGTTACTCACATTGCAGAATTTGGAAGGCTCAAATATGTTCATGTATCTGTTGATACGTTTTCACATGTAATATGGGCAACAGCACAAACTGGGGAAACAGGTCGTCATGTCAAATGACATTTACTTGCTTGCTTTACAAGTCTTGGGGTTCCACAACAACTTAAGACTGATAATGGACCAGCATACTGTTCATAAATTTTTCGTCAATTTTGTCAACTATGGGGTATTACACATGTCACCGGGATTCCTCATTCGCCTACGGGTCAGGCGATTGTGGAACGTGCTCATAGTACATTGAAACAGCTTCTGCAAAAACAAAAAGGGGAGAGGAAACTGAACCTTCTGAGAGACTTGCAAAAGCTGTTTATGTACTCAACCATTTAACTTTAGCAGGAGATAAGGAGCGACCCCCAATTGTAATACATTGGGAGGCAGTTCGACAGGGAGCAAGCTATGTGCAAAACAAAGGCAAAGTGTGGTATAGGGAACCAGGTACTAACGAGTGGTTGGGACCAGGGGAACTATTACTAATGGGTCGAGGTTATGTTTCTGTCTCTACAGGCGCAGGAGTACGGTGGATTGTTTCTAAAAGGATGGTTAGCCACATTATTAGAGGGAATAGTTTATATAGTTGTGATTATAATTATCATAGGGATCTGCGTGGGTTGTGTTGAGGCAATCATTGAGAATAGTATATGGAAGTAGTGAGATAATAAATCTAACTACTTCCAAAGGGGGAAATTGATACCGGATGGTTTAGCAACAGTTTAGCAAGAGTAGGCCTCAGAGTAGGCTCTAAAAGGCCTGATCTGTGTTACCTTTAAACAGAATCAGCTTTCCTGTCAGTAGTTTTCCTTTCAGCTAGAATAACAGAGAATAACAGTATGTTCTGAAGTAAACTGCATGTTTTGTAGATAGAGTCTGCTTATGGGAATGTTTATAATAGGCATTATCCTACTTGTGTTACCCTGTTTGTTTGCATGTTTGCAGAAAACTGTGCAACGAATGGTCAATACAACCTTTGTGGCTCAACAACAGAGAGCAGGATTTATGGGTAACCAAGGCTGGGATTCTCTGACTGGGCTCTGCGAGACACAGGGAACCAGGTTTAGCTTTATGTTTTGCAGGAGTACCTGTGGGGGAAGCCAAAACAGCACCAGCCTCGACCTTCAGACGTGAGGAGTCATGACAGTACAGAGAGTCTGGTAAAGCGGCGGGGCGCCAAGAAAGATGAGGAACGGCGGCCGTTGCTGAGTGAAACAAAAGCTTTAAACAATGCGCTTATGATTAGCTTGCTTTTGCTTTGCATCTCAGGAGTTGCAGGGGAATCTTACTGGAGAACCTGGGCTCGGGATGTTGTATCCGCCAGCTACGCTTACGCTTTGATGCAAGGCTCCAGAATCAGCGATACGCTTTACTTTGCATGACTTGAAGCATGGGGAGGGGGAAATGTAGGTAGATTAGGGTACGGCGACTGGAAAATCTCGGGCTGTAACGGAAGGTAGGCGTGGCGAAAGGAGCAGGATGTGTCATTATCGTGCGAGTTCGTACGGGACAAGACGACTATATAAGGCTGTTGCGCAGTTAAATAAACGCCATTTGTTGCATCCTCACATTGGTGTCAGTGCTCAATGGCCCTGGGGTGCGGATAGCCTCAGGCCAGCCAGCAACCGAACGGAGCTTGCTGCAGACAAGCGGCAACACTATTTCTCAAAAACAATAGTTTCCACAAGCTTTTCCCATGTGGAAAATAGCATTATGCAATTTTCACAATCAAAACTAAACAGTGCTGCTCAAATGTCAAAGGCCTGTGCACAGCTACTCAAAATTAATGGCAGCTTTTGAGCTTGTAATATTGAAGTGTATAATTGCTGAAACAAGACTGCTATTAGAATACAAAACATAGATGTGATGCTTATGCTTAAATGGGCAATAGCTATTTTTCTCTTTTCTTTAAATTTTTAATAAGTGTTTATCTAAACCATAATTTTTAGGGCAGAAAAAGCTCTCTGTTCTCTTCATATATATCATGCTCTTGTTCATTTGATTTGTATTTCCTGATTACTCAAGTTACTCAAACTGTTATGGATTAAACAGAATTGGAAATTTGAGATGCCAAATAAAAGAGAATGCTTTTGTCTGCTTGCAGCTAGTACCTTCATTTCAGAAACCCTATTCAGTACAAGATTGGTACTGCAGGTTTGCTTTATAAGAACACTGGTTTTAAATTTATTTTTATCATTGAAGTAAGTAGCAAGAAAATTTCCTTTTTATTCAGTGTTCCTTCTTTGGAATAGACATCACTTAGCTTTTAAAGGAGAAGGTTTATTTACCTCTTCAAGAGTCAACTTTGTATGAAATAGTTTTCAACAAGGAATCACAAAACTAAATATCTTTGGAAGAAATTACAGGATTCTTTATTAAGTTCCAGGAACATGGCTTTTGCTGAGTTTGGTAGTATATCTGTGCCTTAACACTGAACTTGTATATCAATAGGCAATTAAAGAGGAAATGGGAAGAGGGAATATTGACAATGCTGTTTGCCTTCTACTTTTGAAAAGCAAAGTTGATGTACTGTTTGATTGTTTATGAAAATGGTAACTGTTCATCCATAATAATAGGGCTCTAATTTTTTTTTAGTCCTACTACCAATAAAATCACTGTTAATGGCAAAGAACATATAACCTTTGCATCATTTAATTTTCTTGGACTTTTGGATAATGAAAAGCTTAAGGTGACTACTTCCTGTTGCATGATTATTCTTCTTTTAGCTTGTCTGTTACCTTGAAATTAAGAATGAGTTCAGGAAGGGCAAACTTTGTCAAGGAAATATACTTCTAAAGTAGCAAGGAAGATTACAAACCTTCTAATTCTGTGCTATTTATATTTGTCATTTTAGTAAAATTTTTATCTGATGTACTTATTTGGAGCTATTGTATTATCAAGTTAGATTAATATCTAATGTCAGCGATCATTGGAACACAATGAATAATGCTTACTTGTCTAAAATAGTTGTGATGTGAAATAAATTCATAGAATTTAGTGCACAAATATACTTTCTGAAGCTGGTCATGTTACACGGTGCCAGAACTAGTATATTTATAGTTGCATAAAATTGTCAGTGAGAATTGTGTGGAAGAGTTAGTGATCTACTATAGGAATAAATGTTTCACGTAATTCTTTTCTGTTAAAGAATGCAGCCCAGGCATCTCTGAAGTAGGGTGTTGGCACTTTTGGACCTAGAGGATTTTATGGTACTTTTGGTCAGTAACTTTTTTTAATCTACCTTTAAAGATGTTCAGACTGGGGTAGTAAGTCAGCCAAAATAGTCCTATATACAGGCAGCAGATTATTTCTGTCACTGTCAAGAACAGTTACTCACTAATACAGTTTTTCCTTAGTGATAAGGATTGGTAGCATTTATCACAGATAGCTTCTTTTTTTTATTATTAATTTTATACCTTTTCTTACTCTGTCTTTCCAGTACTAATCTTGGAGGAGTGTTTTGCTGAGCTGTGTGATGGTCCTTTCATCTTTTCGGATCAAATATATTGGTTAAAGGGTATAGGTCATTTTTATTATCAAACAAAATATGTTTTTTCTCCATTAGGCATCAATAGCTGGTCACTCAAAGTAATAGTTTAGTCCTTGTTTCTCCTAATTTGTGATTCTCAGTTGACAAGGCTTCAAAAAGGAGCATTTTCACACACAGAATCACAGAATGTTAGGGATTGGAAGGGACCTCGAAAGATCATCTAGTCCAATCCCCCTGCCGGGGCAGGATTGCCTAGACCATATCACACAGGAACGCGTCCAGGCGGGTTTTGAATGTCTCCAGAGAAGGAGACTCCACAACCTCTCTGGGCAGCCTGTTCCAGTGTTCGGTCACACTCACCGTAAAGAAGTTTTTCCTCAAATTTAAGTGGAACCTCCTGTGCTCCAGCTTGCACCCATTGCCCCTTGTCCTGTCAAGGGATGTCACTGAGAAGAGCCTGGCTCCATCCTCATGACACTTGCCCTTTACATATTTATAAACATTAATGAGGTCACCCCTCAGTCTCCTCTTCTCTAAGCTAAAGAGACCCAGCTCCCTCAGCCTCTCCTCATAAGGGAGATGTTCCACTCCCTTAATCATCTTCGTGGCTCTGCGCTGGACTCTCTCTAGCAGTTCCCTGTCCTTCTTGAACTGAGGGGCCCAGAACTGGACACAATACTCCAGATGCGGCCTCACCAGGGCAGAGTAGAGGGGGAGGAGAACCTCTCTCGACCTGCTGACCACACCCCTTCTAATACACCCCAGGATGCCATTGGCCTTCTTGGCCACAAGGGCACACTGCTGGCTCATGGTCATCCTGTTGTCCACTAGGACCCCCAGGTCCCTTTCCCCTACGCTGCTCTCCAACAGCTCTGCCCCCAACTTGTACTGGTACATGGGGTTGTTCTTGCCCAGATGCAGGACTCTACACTTGCCCTTGTTATATTTCATTAAGTTTCTCCCCGCCCAACTCTCCAGCCTGTCCAGGTCTCTCTGAATGGCTGCACAGCCTTCCGGCACATCAGCCACTCCTCCCAGTTTTGTGTCATCAGCGAACTTGCTGACAGCGCACTCTAATCCCTCATCCAAGTCACTAATGAATATATTGAATAGAACTGGTCCCAGAACCGACCCTTGCGGAACTCCGCTAGACACAGACCTCCAACTGGACTCTGTCCCGCTGACCACTACTCTCTGGCTTCTTTCCTTCAGCCAGTTCACAATCCACCTCACTACCCGATCATCCAGACCACACTTCCCCAGTTTAGCTGCGAGGATGCTGTGGGAGACCGTGTCAAACGCTTTACTGAAATCGAGATAGACCACATCCACAGCTTTACCATCATCTATCCACTGGGTAACATCCTCATAAAAGGCTATCAAGTTGGTTGAGCAAGACTTCCCGTTGGTGAAGCCATGCTGAGTGCCCCTAATGATCCCCCTATCCTTGATGTGCCTAGAGACAGCACCAAGAACAAGTTGTTCCATCACCTTTCCGGGGATGGAGTTGAGGCTGACCAGTCTATAGTTACCCGGGTCCTCCTTCCTGCCCTTTTTGAAGACTGGAGTGACATTCGCTTTCCTCCAGTCCTCAGGCACCTCTCCCGTTGCCCACGACTTAGCAAAGATGATGGAGAGTGGCCTAGCAATGACCTCCGCCAGCTCCCTCAGCACCCGCGGGTGCATCCCATCAGGGCCCATGGATTTATGGACGTCCAGGTTGCTTAATTGGTCCCTGACCCAGCCCTCATCAACCAAGACAGATTCCTCCTCTATCCTGACTTCTTCTGGGGCCTCAGGCGTCCGGGGCTCCTCAGGACAGCCTCCAACAGTATAGACAGAGGCAAAGAAGGCATTCAGTAACTCCGCCTTCTTTTTATCCTCTGTCTCCAGGACCCCCACCTCATTCATCAGTGGGCCTACATTGCCTCTAGTGTTGGCTTTACCTACAATGTATTTGAAGAAGCCCTTTCTGTTGTCCTTGACCTCTCTTGCAAGGTTTAATTCCAAGGAGGCCTTAGCTTTCCTAGTTGCCTCCCTACATCCTCTGACAACAGACTTATATTCCTCCCAAGTGGCCAGCCCCTCCTTCCACGATCTGTACACCCTCTTCTTCCACTTGAGTTTGCCCAGCAGTTCCCTGTTCAACCATGCAGGTCTCCTGGTACCCTTCCTTGACTTCCTACCTGTTGGGATGCTCTGATCTTGAGCTCGGAAGAAGCAGTCCTTGAATGCTAACCAACTATCTTGGGCCCCCTTACCTTCTAGTACCCTGTCCCATGGGATTTCCCCTAGCAATTGCTTGAAAAGGCCCAAGTTGGCCCTCCTGAAGTCTAGGGTTGCGATTCTGCTAGCTATTCTGTTCCTGCCACATGAGATCCTGAACTCTACCATCTCATGGTCGCTACAACCAAGGCTGCCCTCAACCTTCACCGCTTCAACCAGACCCTCCTTGTTAGCGAGAACAAGATCCAGCAGCGCTCCTCTCCTAGTTGGCTCATCCACCATTTGCATCAGAAAGTTATCATCAACGCACTGGAGGAACCTCCTGGACTGGGGATGGCTGGCTGAGTAGGCCTCCCAGCAAATATCAGGGTAGTTGAAATCCCCCACAACAACCATGCCCTGTAATTGCGAGACTGCTCTCAGCTGCCTGTAGAAGGCCTCATCACCCTCCTCATCCTGATCTGGTGGCCTGTAATAGACACCCACAACAGTATCACCCCTGCCAGCCTGCCCCTTAATTCGCACCCACAAACTCTCAACTCGCTCCTGATCCGCCCCTGGACAGAACTCAATACATTCTAGCTGCTCACTCACATAAAGAGCAACTCCACCACCTCTCCTTAGCGGCCTGTCTTTCCTGAACAAGACATAGCCATCCATGATCACATTCCAGTCATGCGAGGCGTCCCACCAAGTCTCTGTGATTGCCACTAGATCATAGCCCCCCGACCGAACACGGATTTCCAGCTCCTCCTGTTTATTCCCCATGCTGCGTGCATTGGTGTACAGGCATTTCAGGGAGCGAGCTGGGCACACCGATTTCATCCCAGATTCACCCCCTGATTTCACCCCAGGGGGATGGGGGGCCTCCTGGTCTACCTCAACACTAGAGCGTTGCCCCAGTGGTGCAAGCCCAGCTACCACCCCATCCCCCTTCGAATCTAGTTTAAAGCTCTCCGAATGAGCCCTGCTAATTCCTGTCCCAGAACCCTTTTGCCCCTACGACATAAACCTTTCCCATGTATTACCGTCACGCCTGTTGTCTTATAAAACCAGCCATTATCAAAGAACCCAAAGCCCTGCCTGTAGCACCAGTCTCGTAGCCAGGCATTAATAGAGAGAATCCTACTATTCCATCCCACGTCATCACCTGAAAATGGCAGGAGGGAGGAGAAAACAACTTGTGCCCCAGACTCTTTCACCAACCGTCCTAGGGCCTTGTAGTCTTTCTTCATCCCCTTCAGACTACGGGATGCAGCTTCTTCCCCACCTGTCTGGAAGATCAGCAGTGAATGTTGTTTATATTACATTTTATATGCCATGTGATCAGCCTCCTTTTTTTTGTGCTTGCTGCCAGAAAAAGATTCTTCTTGGGCTTTCCATTCAATAATTGAATCAAAGGTCATCCTTTATTCAAGCCTGGCTGGAGATGCAGTTTCATCAGTCCTGAAGTCCATGTAGAAATGAAGAAAAAGATGCAAAGATTCTGGAAAAAGACTTTTTAATCTCTCTGTCACAAAGTACATTAGATAACTTCAATACTGACTACTTTGGAAAAGAAGGGCTGTTCTAGGTTTCTCTGAATGCGTTTGGTGTACCTACTACAGCTGGAGTGAAGTGATAGGTAGAAAAAGAAAACTTCCAAAGAATAAGAGATTAAACTTTTTGCTTTCAGTTAAAACCAGTGAAAAAAACCAAAATAAAATAATTCTCCTCCATTCCATTTTTGATACTTGGGTAAACATTAGGAAAAGATAGTTGAAGATTTATAGTTTACAGAGTATAGATAAAATTGCTCTGGATTGGGATGATGTTATTTGATGATATACCTCTTGCTATTATTGTATAAATATACAAGTCACATGAATATGCCCCTTTGGGGAAGGGATATACTAGGTATTTGTGTTTCATATGGCAAAGTTAAGATTATTACAAAGCCCTTCCTTGCTACACCCTTACTGTTGATACCTGTCTAGAAATATCAACATGGGAGTAAGCATGCCTCATAGGCTATTGAGGAATCTATTTTTAACTGATGTTGGTTCATTTGAACTTAGTTTTGATGAACTTTGGCCAAAGGTTATCTTTTTACAGTTATTCAAAAGTGATCTTTCAAGTCACACTTTATCTGTTTTAAGGACCTCTATTTGCCCTTTAGTCCTGTGTTCCGGTTGATAAAAGAGCTAATTCCCTGACTAACATTTCCTAGCACAAGCACCTAATGGCAAGATAGATAGTTACACAATTAAAATAATAGTTTGGCTGATGCAGGTTGTCTTGCTTAGGCAGAATACTTAAAGCTATAGTCACCTTTCTGCTGCTGAAGCAGCAATCCACACACCATGTGGTGTTGCCCTTCTTAATCTTTTGAGTTAGCATTGTTTCATTTCTAACCTGGATCATTTTGACTGAATTGGTTTGGGAAATGCTTGTATGTATAATTGTGCCAGTTGATCTTAAGGGTGAGTAATCTCCGATATGGAGATTATGACCTCTTCAATTAGCTGTTTTGCATTGAGGATATGATATGTGATTGCAGCCTGACAAGAGTGTATTTCATTATACTGATAGCCATGTTAAATGCAGTGAAGCCATCCGTTTGGAAAAACTGACAGTCAGTCTGCCAACAGGACCTCATTAATTGCTATAAATTACATTGCTTGTTATTGTCTGACTAATACCTATGCTCCCTAGTCACAGACCAGGAGCCCTGAAGCATTTACTTGGGGTCTAATCAGAAATAGATTTCAATTACCATTGCATAAGAATATGAGAGCACCACATTACTTAATTATTTTAAAAATCCATCAGAGATTCTGATTAATATTGGGTTACTTAATGGTTTAAGTAAGATTGGATTGATTGCACCTGGTTTTGGTAAATTATTTGTTGTAACACTGTTACTACAAATAAATAAACAATGTTTGGTTCAGTTAGATGATTGATAAAAGCAACCATAGTTAGTCTTTCTGATATGAAAGCAATGAAACTATCTAAAATTATTTTATTTTTTCTCTTAAATAGATGTTGTCTCCATTTAGCCTGCACCCAGGGCTAAACAATAAGCAGTTGTTCTATCACCCCATGTCCCTTCCCCAACCGAGAAAGGGAATTGGGAAAAGGAGGAAGACTCATGGGTTGAAATTTAAACAGATTTAATAAAATAAGAAAACCCATATCAATACTAATACAAAAGACACAAAATTATACTTAGCTCATAGAGTGGTGGCAAGTCCCTCCAGGAAGAATAACAGAGAAGAGGAAGCAATGGAAGGCAAGGCCTAGCCATCTATAGTGAACATGATGTTTATGGTATAGAATACAGCTGTGGGTCAGCTGCCCTGGCTTTCACTCCTCATAGCTTAAGCACCTGGCTAACTCAAAACTGCTAATGGCCTTGATCACCATGGAAACCTGCATACCATGGCTGGCCATGAACTAAACCAAAATGTAACAGAAAATTGATTCTATAATTCTATCCCAGCAAAACCAGGACAGATGTGCACTTAAAATTAGAAGAATGACTAGCAGAATTCATGAGGACAGAGGAAGCTATTATATAGTCTCATGCATTTGCAACAATTGCCAGTGCTATTCCTCCATATTCAAAAAGAGGGGACATTGTGTTTGTGTAAGTACTATTTTCTCCTTGGAAAATTTCAGATTTACAAGTATTCCATTTTTGGTTTTATTTTATTACTGTTAGTCATATTAATTTAACCAGTTAGAAAATAATGCTGTTTGTATAACAGAATATTTGATCAAAAAGCTCAAATATCTTTGCTCCAAATTACTCCAAAAATCAGTTACTGCTTTTATCAAGAAAAAGCAGAACTGCATGCTCAGCTGAAAAACAAGACCTGTATATGTATACAAGAACTAATGGAAGTCTGATATCCAGATTTATTATTAAGAAACTATATACTGATATTTGCTTTTCTTTTATTCACTGCTGACCTTTCACCTTTCTTGCAAGGCAGTTGTTCCCCTCTTATATTTGCAATGAATTAATTGGATAAAGGTTTGTATAGAGTAATAATAGCTATACTAGGTCAAACCAGGAATTTGGCAAGCCCAATATCTGGTCCCTGAGAGTAGCCAGTGGCAATTTGTTTAAGGAAGATTAATAAAAAAAAACAAAAAAACAAACAAACAGGAGAAACAATGTAACAATACTTGAAACTTTCTGAGCCAAAGCAGTGGTTTTGGGTTTAACTTGGCTTTAATTCTTCCTCTTGCTTTTGAACCAATGTAAACAGTGCTCCTGGGACATATAATTTCAATTTAACTGAACATTTTATGAAAAAATATCTTTGTTTTCAATGTAACACCTGCTAGTCCCAATTGATGTAGTAAATTTTTATTTATTTATTTATTACTCAGTGAAGGGTTGTTCCTTACTCATGTTTTCCATACCTTTGATAATTTTGTCTTTGTCTACCAGAATCATAGAATGGTTTGGGTTGGAAGGGACCTTAAAGATTATCCAGTTCCAAACCCCCTGCCACGGGCAGGGAAACCTTCCACTAGACCAGGTTGCTCAAAGCCCCATCCAACCTGGCCTTGAACACTGCCAGGGAGGGGGCATCCACAACTTCTCTGGGCAACCTGTTCCAGTGTCTCACCACCCTCACAGTAAAGAATTTCTTCCTGATATCTGATCTAAATCTCCCCTCTTTCAGTTTAAAACCATTACCCCTTGTCTCATCACTATATGCCCTTGTAAAAAGTCCCTCTCCCACTTTCCTGTAGGCCCCCTTCAGGTACTGGAAGACTGCTATAAGGTCTCCCTGGAGCCTTCTCTTCTCCAGGCTGAACAGCCCCAACTCTCTCAGCCTGTCTTCATAGGAGAGGTGCTCCAGCCCTCTGATCATCTTCATGGCCCTCCTCTGGACTCATTCCAACAGCTCCATGTCCTTCTTATGTTGGGGGCCCCAGAGCTGGACGCAGTACTCCAGGTGGGGTCTCACGAGAGCGGAGTAGAGGGGCAGAATCACCTTCCTCGACCAGCTGGCCACGCTGCTTTTGATGCAGCCCAGGATACGGTTGACTTTCTGGGCTGCAAGCGCACATTGCCAGCTCATGTTGAGCTTCTCATCAACCATCACCCCCAAGTCCTTCTCCTCAGGGCTGCTCTCAATCCATTCTCCACCCAGCCTGTATTTGTGCTTGGGATTGCCCCGACCCACATGCAGGACCTTGCACTTGGCCTTGTTGAACTTCATGCAGTTCACACAGGCCCACCTCTCAAGCCTGTCAAGGTCCCTCTCGATGGCATCCCTTCCCTCCACACCGCACAGCTTGGTGTCGTCGGCAAACTTGCTGAGGGCGCACTCAATCCCACTGTCCATGTCGCTGACAAAGATGTTAAACAGCGCCGGTCCCAATACCGACCTCTGAGGAATGCCACTCATCACTGGTGTCCACTTGGACATTGAGCTATTGACCGCAACTCTTTGGGTGCGACCATCCAGCCAATTCCTTATCCACCGAGTGGTCCATCCGTCAAGTCCATGTCCCTCCAAATCAGAGACAAGGATGTCGTGCGGGACAGTATCAAGTGCTTTGCACAAGTACAGGTAGATGACAGCAGTCGCTCTTCCCCTATCCACCAACGTAGAAGGCCACCAAATTTGTCAGGCATGATTTGCCCTTAGTGAAGCCATGTTGGCTGTCACCAATCACCTCCTTGATTTCTGTGTGCCTTAGTATAGTTTCCAAGAGGATCTGCTCCATGATCTTGCCAGGCACAGAGGTGAGACTGACTGGCCTGTAGTTCCCCTGGTCTTCCTTTTTTCCCTTCTTGAAGATGGGGGTTATGTTTCCCCTTTTCCAGTCAGTGGGAACTTCACCAGACTGCCACGACTTCTCAAAGATGATGGATAGTGGCTTAGCAACTTCATAGAATCATAGAATCATGGAATGGTTTGGGTTGGAAGGGACCTTAAAGATCATCTAGTTCCAACCCCCCTACCACAGGCAGGGACACCTTTCCACTAGACCAGGTTGCTCAAAGCCTCATCCAACCTGGCCTTAAACACTGCCAGGGAGGGGGCATCCACAGCTTCTCTGGGCAACCTGTTCCAGTGTCTAACCACCCTCACAGTAAAGAATTTCTTCCTAATATCTAATCTAAATCTACCCTCTTTCAGTTTAAAACCATTCCCCCTCGTCCTGTCACTACTCGCCCTTGTAAAAAGCCCCTCTCCAGCTTTCCTGTAGGCCCCCTTCAGATACTGGAAGGCTGCTATGAGGTCTCCCTGGAGCCTTCTCTTCTCCAGGCTGAACAGCCCCAACTCTCTCAGCCTGCTAGTTCCCTCAGGACCTGTGGATGCACCTCATCAGGTCCCATGGACTTGTGCACCTTCAGGTTCCTTAGATGTTCTCGAACCTGATCTTCTCCTACAGTGGGCTGTTCTTCATTCTCCCAGTCCCTGCCTTTTCCTTCTGTGACTTGGGCGGTGTGGTTTGAGCACTTGCCGGTGAAGACTGAGGAAAAAATGTCATTCAGTCCCTCAGCCTTCTCCATATCCCAGGTAACCAGGTCTCCCATTTCCTTCCAGAGAGGGCCCATGTTTTCCCTCGTCTTCCTTTTATCCCTGATGTACCTATAGAAGCTTTTCTTGTTGCCCTTGACGTCCCCATCCCCCGGTGGTTGAAGTCCCCCATGAGGACCAGGGCTTGTGAATGTGAAGCTACTCCTAACTGTCTGTAGAGGGCCTCATCTGCTCCGTCTTCCTGGTTGGGTGGCCTGTTACAGACCCCCACTATAATGTCACCTGTCCTTGCCCTCCCTTTAATCCTGACCCATAAGCTATGGGTCGGCTCCTCCTCTATCCCCAGGCAGAGCTCCATGCACTCCAGCTTGTCATTGACATAGAGGTCAACACCCCTCCCCCATCTCCCCTGCCTGTCCTTCCTAAAGAGCCTGTATCCTTCCATTCCAACACTCCGGTCATAGGATATGTCCCACCACTTCTCTGTGATGCCAATAATATCATAGCCCTGCAGACATGCGCACATCTCTAGCTCCTCTTGTTTATTCCACATGCTCCATGCGTTTGCATAGAGGCATTTAAGTTGGTCCCCCAATGAAGCTGACTTACTGACTGGAATTCCTTTGTGCTTCTCTTCAGGTGCTCTCCAGCTGACCTGCGATCCTTCTCCAGGCTCTGGGCATCTATTGCTGGCCCTGGCATCAAACTGGCAGGATTGGGATGGACTGAGGTTCCCCTGCCCCGGCAACTTTAGCTTAAAGCCCTCTTCACCAGCTTGGCAAGCCTATGACTGAAGATGGTCTTCCCCTTCTCTGACAGATGGACCCCATCGGCCCCCAGTAGACCAGGTTTCTCAAAGCAAGTCCCATGGTCTAAGTAGCCGAACCCCTGGCTGTGACACCAGTCCTGTAACCATTTGTTGATTTGCCCAGTTCGACTGGCCCTTTCAAACCCCTTCCCTTTGACTGGAAGGACTGATGAAAAAACTGCCTGCGCTCCAGAGTCCTTGTGTGAGCCGACACAGGCAGGATGCAGGAACAGCCACAAGACCACAGATAAAATGCAAAGAGCAAATTTATTCCCGTTACCTTGCAAACCGGGGGATCTCCGAAGCAGCACCCGGGGCAAAGGCACGCAAGCGGGGACGCAGGCACCGCGGAGCTCGGTTCCTGCTAGACAGAGAGTGAGAGAATCTGGGCCTGCTGCTTTCACCTTCATATCAAGGGTTTCTTGCAGGCGGCAGTTTTCCATTGCGCTTTGATCTTTCTCACAGCAGGGCAGGAATCTCGGGCATGAACAATTAGGTGCCCCTGAGTCTTATCACAGGCCTGTGTTATCTGAATGCAGATGTTCTACTTGTCCAGCACACAAGACTAAACAACAGTTACTAGCATGATATATGTGTTTTTCGACACCTCAGGTGCAAGTCACTTGAGCGTGTTTACAATCCTCCTCGCCAATCTTCCGTTATATTCCCACAGTCCTTTATCGCTGCTTCCAGGGCTCTGTAGTCCTTCTTGATAAATCTCAGAGTGCTCCTGGCTGTATCACTGGTGCCCGTGTGAAACAACAGCAGTGGGTAATAATCAGTGGGCTGTACGAGGCTTGGTAGTCTCTCAGTGACATCCCTGATGCGAACCCCTGGTAAGCAGCACACCTCTCCAGAGAGTGCATCGGGTCAGCAAATGGGTTCCTCCATGCCTCAGAAGAGTCACCTACTACTATCACCTATCACTTTTTCTTAGTTGCGCTGGTTGTTATATGGGGAGCACATCGGGCTGCCTTACTCGGCTCCAGCATCTCTCCTGATGCGGCGGGTCTTTCCTCTTCAGTCTGCAGATCAGTGAAGCGGTTCTGCAAGGGCACCTCAGGCTTCAGGGGAAGTCTCTTCCTCCTGCTGGTCCTTGCCGTTGCAACCTTCCATTCTTCTTCAATATTGGCCCCCCCCTCCCTTCTGTGTGCCGCTGGGGTAGTTTTTGGCTGTTTGGCTGTGGGCTGTGGGTCCACTGCAGACTGTGCTTGGACCCAGCTATCTAACTCCTCCTCAGTCTCCCTGATGTTACGCAGCCTTCTGACCTCCTCCTGCAGCTCAGCCACCTGCTGCAGGAGGTCCTCCACCTGGGCACACCTATTGCAGGCAGGTCTGCTGCCCATCCCTGCCCCAGGAGAAAGGTCTAGGCACTTCCTGCAGCCTGAGGTCTGCACTGCAGCCTCTCCCTTCAGCAGCTCCGTCTGGGAGGAGGCATCGGTCACCGTTGGTGTAGATGGTGCAAATCCCCCAGCCGGAGCTGCAGGCCTTGCTCTCAGAAGAGTGCCCACCATTCTGCCTTGAGGGTCAGGTAGGATGAGTGCCCTTGACCTGTGCAAATGTTCACAGAACAGTGCCCGGTTGCTGGCTTATGCGTACTTCAAGTCCCCCACTTGGCCAGTGGAATGCCCCTCCCTTGAAGAGGCATCCTTCTGCGCACCCTTCCGCGCAAAGTGATGCACCACGCTCTGGTCGCTAGAGCTCCCTAGGCTGCTTTTTGTAGGTGTGGGGGTGGCCGCGGTTGCTCTGGCAACGCCTGGGCCTCATCAGCGTCTCCCTCGAGAGCTGCCTGCTCCTGGCAGGTCTCTGCTCCCCTGGTGTTTCCCTGCCTCAGGAAAACCCCCTGTGCACCAAGATCTGCCGCTCCGCTGTGGGTCAGGCTGGCTTCAGAGCAGCTCCCCTCAGCGACTGACCGACAAAGAGAATGTAAGCATCCATCTGTCAAGTAAGCTTAATACAGGGAGTGTGTCACAGACTCCTCTGGGATCTCCTGAAGCTCTGCGTAAACTTCTAGATGATGAGAATGACCTTGCTTTAAAATCTGATACCTTCATACTTGAAGCTGAGAACCTCACAGATTGCCCCATTCCCTGTGTGGTACCATTTCCATAGTTACCGTTACAGGTGCTTGGAATGAAGCATTTTTTATTACAAAAGACACTAGCTTGTGGCACTGTGTTCTTTATAATCGAGCCTTATTTTAAGAACTCTTTTCCAAATTTCATTAATATCATGGTTATAGTTTGCGAATATCTGGATTTGTTAACTTCCTGGGCATACTGCAATGTCTGGATATCCACGCACTGTTTGTGCCCAAGTATAGTGGCAGGAATGCTGCTGCCCAAAGGGTGAATGTGGTCAACAGCCAGCTGAGAATTTTTTGTGTTACTTGATAACACCAAGGTGAATGTTAATAGATGTCTAGGCCTATGAGAGCTGTTTAAAAGGTATATTTAACCTTCAGCATTCTGTGATAGGAGTATAAACAGGCTTAGGGTCAAAACATAGAAAGCTTGACATTATTGTTGTGACAAATGTGTGTTTGTGTAAAAAATGAAGTACTAATGGTTTTGTGAGCTTGCTAGCCATTTCCATTTTTGAATACAGCCTAATACTTGCATTTTGCTGACATTTTAATGTTAATTTTGACATTTCATATTCCAAAATGTTTTTTTTAAAAAAACAATCCCCACAAGGCTACTTGGGAGTGTTTGGTAATCACACTTATTGCAATTTGAATGTATTTTCCCTTTTTAAGAGGAAAGGAAGTCTTGAACTGTATAGAATTTTCATGGTAGACATTGCACCATTCTGTCTAAAATAACTAATACTGTCATTAATTTATGGTGTCCATATTTATTTAATAACAGTATAAGCTTGTTTCAGTTATCTTTTTATTTCAGTTGTGGTGGCAACAAAACAAGGAAAAGTCTTGCTTTCAAAATACGGAAGCAAAGTTTTATCTTCAAGAGAGAAATTTTTTGAGTCAGTGATGATTCACATTGAGTGCCAGAGGCCAGAATCTCCACTGGGATTTAAATATGTTACAGGCAAGACCTGCTTAGGTGCATAACCTGGTTATTGTATAACAGACAATGGTACAAATGGTGTTTAACAGTACAGCAAAAATTTTTTATTAAATTTATGTAGCTTTTAAGTATTCACATCCATAAGAAGTCCACTATATTGTAAACTCCAGTTTCTTCTAATTTTAACATAAATTAAAAGTAAAAGCTTTTCTATTTTGTTTTGTTTTGAGGGTGTTTTAATCATGGTTTTCAGTAAATTTGATGTAGTTCATGGCAAATATAATGCAGCTTTTAATCGTGCCTTCATTGACATTTGTCTTCATATAAACTTTGTAACAAAGTTCACATAAATTAATACCAGAAAATTATACATCTAAGACCTTTGTCTAGTCCTACTGATTAAAGTCAAACATCAGGCTTAGAATTTTGATAATTTATCTGAACAAGAACCAGAAGGTTTATCTTTAATCTGAGTGAAAAAATGTTATCTCTGACAACAAAACAAACAAAGTATTAAAGATTTTCCTAAACAAAAGAATTAAAGTGTGCCGTGGTCTGTTTATATAATTGATTGAAAAAAATTAATGTCTTTTTTCTTAGGTTGATAATATTTACAGTTTTTTAACAATATTAATAAGATTATTTTTATTGACTTCTCAAGGCAAAAAAGCACTTAACATTCTTTTGATTTTCTTAATGAGAATCCATAATGACTTGATTACTGGTGGAAAGGCTGTGATCAAAAGAGGTTTCCATTAGGCAGCAGACTTAAGTTCGGCTTGCCAAATATTGAAATTATTTTACCTTGGAAAATGTTACAAGTAATGCTGCCCTTATAAAGACTGATGAGTCCTGTGTTCTTTTCTTGTGCAAATCTTACTTAGTTAAAAAAAGCAGGCAAAAGGCTATGAACGTGTCCTAGTCTGACCAGGCTGTCTGACTTGCTGGCTGAACATTGCTTTGTATGTTAAACTAGCTATTCTGCTTATTGTGCAAATGAAGTATCAGCTTTACAAGATGTGTGTGGCTGCCAGCCTGTTTCAAGGAGGAAAATGTCCTATGAAAAGGATATATGCAGCTCAAAAATATGAGTTCTACATTTCAGTTCTCATTGCCTGGAGGCTGTTTCTGCCTCACCTGTCAACACCTACTGGTGTCAGTTTTTCCTGTCTGTTTGTTGCATTATTCATAAAATGTGTATGCTTGTTCCTCTAGTTAATGCTCAATATCTACTGCTGCAGTAGTGACATATAGCTGTAAACATATTAGTGATGCACTTTAAGGAGTTGAGGCTCTGGAGCTTTGGAAACAAAAAATTGTTTTCTCTTTTGTTTAAAATATTTTTATATTGTAAAAACATAATTCAGAACACAGTTGTATGAGACATCTAATTTATTGATTTCTACAAACTCTTAAGGGAATTCTTAAATTTCTCCCCCCATCATTGGAGGAAAGTGCCATAGTGTTAGTATTCTAGACTCTTTGATCCTACCTTTTTAAATAAACACAAAATTGCTTCATGAACAGCACTTCCCAGGTAGATTAAGTCCTTGTGAGTATTTCAAAGATATTTTTTTTTTAATTATTCAGAAATAGAAGTATGGATACACTGTTTGTATAACAAATAAATAAATTGGAACTCTTGTGTAAGTTTGCCCATTATAGCCATAAAGACATTCCAGTGTAGAGAAGTAAAGGACTAATAGCACATTTTGCATTCATGTCTAGGAGCGGAGCATTCATTGCATTTTACAATGCTCTGTAAAACTCTTCAGTCCTAAGCAACTCCACAACTGGTTCTTTTCTTCTTGAAGTGCCAACATGTAATCTTTTGTGTAATAATGCCCAGGATTATGTTGTATGTATGTACTCTATTCCTATACAAGTTCATAAGTGATAAGATTAATTCCTTCAGTTCTTTTCTGCTACTCCTGCCACTGAGACAGATGTCTCAGGTTGTTCTAACCTTTGACAGAGTATTTTCAAAATCTTTAGTCTCCTCTGATTCTTCTAATTATAACTACCATGTTGTATATTCACCAATGTGATTGTGTCTAAACTACCTTGTATGAAACTGCATTATATGATTAAATTTGAACTAGTAGATACTGTCTGTCCTGCAGTAGAATAGCTCTCCTGAAAGAAAGGAGAGACCTGAAGGAGACATTTTTGTTACTTATGAGAACTCTGTATACAAAACAAACTTATAGGCAATATTCTTCTCATAAAAAAAGAATTGTAACATAAAGTTTCATCTTTAGGGTTTCACCATGGCAAATAAAAAACAGAGCCACAAAACTGCCCGTGATTTAGTATGTTGCTAAGGCTACCGGTACTTCATCTAAAGTAAGAGGCAGAGTAATCCTTTTTAATAGGCTTTGGATTAAACCCATAATGCCTAGGAAAGCTATATACAGCTTTAAGTATTCCTATTCTCTGGATTGGGGATCATATTTTTGTGGCACGGAAGGCTTGTTCACTGAAAGGACTTTCCTGTGCAAGTTATTATTAACATTATTAGAAAAATATCTGTGGATCTTTTTTGTATTGCTAGTGGGGTAGTACCCATGCACTGGAAAATAATCTCTCTCCTTCTCTATCATCATACATATGTTGTTTGGACTGAATTCCCCAATGGTGATACATGTAGCACAAATGATATTTAGACTTGATGTTTTACCCATTTGTTTTGTAATCGTTTTGTTAAATATGATATATCAGATTACTCAGGCTTCAATCACTGTCCTGGGACATTCTCTCAAGTTTAGGTGTTTTAAAAAGCAATAAATAAAAATTTCAATTACAGGCTAAGGCAATTGACTAGCCAGACTTAAGCTTAGGTGTGCAACTGGTTTGGCCAAAACTAAAACTGAATGAGAGCAATATTTGTGAACCAAACCAGAATTCTGCTTGGCTTCTAATTTAACTCTTACAGAAGCCTGGAGTCTTGCTATATAGTGGAAGGTATGTTTTGAAACGAAGTATGTTACCCAAATGAAAAGAGAGAAATGATGTGTAGTAGAATACAACTGTGTTTGCTGGGGCTTGGCCAAGTAGAAAGTAGATTCATGCCAGGACTGATAAAAGAATTCCATATTGTAAGAATACAGTATTTTAGGATGATAGTGGAAGGATGGTAGTGAGAAGAATGCAGGTTTGGACAGAGCATTAATTTGTTTTAAACAATTCTAAGTCTAAAGAAAAATAGAATTACAAAGGGATTAAAACAAAATTTTTTTAAAAAAAGAAATGTGCTCTGAAGCTAGTTTGTTTTAAACTCAACGTATCTTAAAATAAAATTTCTTTGCCTCAAACAAAAGACGATGGGGATGGATGGAGGGAAATCTGGGGACTATGTGAAAGTGCTGATTTTTGTGTAATTATACTTTCTCAATAGTTACAATATTATTGTATACACAGTAAGAGCAGTTATTAGAATTAAATCCCTCTTTGAAAGCTTTATTCAAAACATTTTTCATAAGAAAATTAAGAGAACCAGCACTGAGCTGTGATTACAATAGTGGTGTTACCTTTGATTTGACATCTGCACCCAATTCCATAATCATCCCAGAGGATTTTTCCAGAAAATGTGTCTTCCTTTTAAAATTTCTTCCTTAAATACAGGTAACTGGTCATGTAAAAAAAAATGTAAAGAAAAGCTTTTTATTTGATATAAAAGTACAAAAAAGAGGAAACCTGTTGTCAGTCATCCAGAAGGGTTGGAGCAAAATTGTACCCTAAGTAAGTCCAGAAGTAGATCTTTTAAGTCTCTACAGGGCTTTTTTTTCCCAAATAGGGAAATGTAGTTGAGTCCTAGGAAAAGCATGTATTTCTGAGTAAATCAAGAACACACCCTCACCCTCCCCCCAAGCAAAAGAGTATTTTTAAAATGCGTTTTAAACACTATCTTGATGACTAAGATAGATAGGAAACATACTCAGTTCTGTCAAGTTTGGTACTTGCAGGGGTTAGTCATCTGTTCTTGTCAGCCCATGTCTTTTTTCCTTCTATTTTTGTATACTTTGAAGAATGTTTGCTCTGTATTAAGTCTATAACAGAATAGCCTCCTGCATTCATTTACTGCATGCTACTTTTTCCTTCTAGAAGTAGCTCAATGAATCCCAGATCCAAATACAGCTTTCTGCTCATAGTCACTTGGAAAACAGTTTTTGAAATACAACCCACTTAAGTTGCTTCTCCCTGTAAGTTTAAAGGTTTCAGAAACAAATGTTGTGATTAACCTTAGCACCTTTGCCTCTTGTGTCTTTCCTGTTCCTCATGCGCATGTTTAAAATAACATTTATGTAAAATTAAAAGCAAGTCTTCAGGGACTGCAACACTGTTAGTGTTGTTTCCTAGGCCCACTTGAATGTTGTATTCCATATTACTTCAATAAACAATTTCACATCTCATTTTTAAATTAGCATGCCTTGTTCTGTGATTTTGGAAGCCTACTGCAATGAACTTTTGTTGGGGGATATTGTTACAGCTAACGGAAAGAATCAAGAGCTGAAGTCAACAAGCTCTCCAAGTTTGAGCCACAGGCCAATCTCCTGTGTGCTTCCCACGGAGCCTCTGCATACTTGACCGTAAACATCACTGTGAACAGTGCCAGACTTAGCACCTGCAAGATCATGTTACAGCACAAAATGATGATGAAAGGACTGACCAATGGGAAGTTACAGAAAGGCGCGTGGACAGTGTGTGGCAGAAGCGGGGCGACCAATCAGGTTTTGCATGGACAGTGCCTGGCTGCATGTACGGAAGCAAATATGCTATAAAAAGGGGCTTGTTTTTTGTAATAAACGGCTTATGCTTGATTCATATTGAATCGTGTGCTGAGTCCTTTTCTCCGCAAACTTTTTATCATGTGCTTACATTCTGCCTTCTGCTTCAGTCATTCCTTTAGTAGGACTTTAAATACAACAGGAAATGGAGTTAGAAGGTACATTCCTGGAAAACACTATTATAGTTTGCAAGCTATTTCAGAAAGTAAACTGGGCCTAGAAAATAATGTATTTATAAGCCTCTTGCAGCTCCATTCTTTGTTAACAACAACAACAAAAATGTAAATAACAACTGACACATATGCAATTACCAGTATAAATTGAAAAGTGAATAAATCGGTATTTTTGGAATATAGGAGTTGAAGCCTGATCTGGAAACTTGATAGTATGCTAGTGTTTTTAATGTTATATTTTTGTTTTAAATGTGACATGGAGGTTGTCACGGTTTAAAGTTGGGCTGACTATTAAACAGGTAGCAGATGCTCTCTGTTAACCTCTTCAATCACTAGAAGGGGAAGGAAAAGAGAAAAGAGAGAGACTTATTGTGACGGACAGAGTTTGTATGCCTTAAACAACTTGTTTGACAACTCTGGCTGGAGGAGGGTATGGGTGCTACAGAGGCCTGCAAGTCTGGCAAGAGATAAGGGCCTTGGGAACAGAACAATACCCCTGCTGTGCCTTAATTGTTGTGATTTACAACTCTGGCTGGAGGAAGAGATAAGTCCTGCGGAGGCAGGATGGTATCTTTTCCTTGGGGCCAGTCTACATGTGCAACAACTTTGCAAGGCCTCAACCACGCTTGTGCAGAAGCGGGGTCATACAGCGGACACCACAACTAGGGGGGATCACGACCACCAGACACCCCTTGGGGGACCACCTACTCATTTCGAGAACAATCTAAGACTGCAAAGCGCAGGCGTCCCAATTAGCATGAGAAGCGAGCAGAGGGGGGGAGACAAGACGGATGTTACCACCCTCTCCTATTGCATGCAAATGACCTAAAGTATTTAGACCTTCTTGCTTGGGATGCTGGTGCGTGCTCCCGCCCGCCACCTGAGGACCAATCCTGCAAGCGGTTTACCGAAGGAGCAACTCTGCAAGCAACTTACCAACTCTACAGACAACGTACATCGCTGGATCCAAGGGTGGTGATCTCTCTTTCTCTCTCTCATAGTCTCTATCCTCTTTCTCTTTTCCCTTTTCCTTTTCTCTCTTTTCTCAATGCCTTTAGAAACCCAAGACACTTACAACCATGCAACTTTCCCTGTATTAATAAATTGTTCTTAATTTCATACCAGTTATTTGGTGTCGTTTCACCTTAATTTACTCCAAGGGATTTATGAACTAGTTGTGACCAGGTCGTAACACTTATGGGTCAGAAAGTTAAAACAGTTTTAATGAACTATAACAATGGAAAAGAGTATAATAATAATGGAAGTAATTAAATATACACAAATATATACAAAACCAAGATCGAGCTCCCACGATGGCGGTCACGTCACCACCAGCACTGCAGGGCAGGCTCCGGGAAGGCCCAGGCTGGACTCAGCAACATACAGGAACTGGATTCAAGGATGCATGGATTGGGATCGAGGGCAGGAGAAAAATGGACAGAGTCCTCTTCAGATGCCGGCCACAGCAGAAGAAGAGCGAGACCCTCACGATCCCCCAACTTTATACTGAGAATGACATGTATGGGATGGAATACCTTGTTGGTCAATTTTGGGTCACCTGTCCTGTCTGCTCCTCCCTGGAGGTGTGACCCTTCTACAGCTCTTCATTCGTAATTAGTGAGGAATTTAGCAGTGACCTTGGTTTCTCTAGGAATAAGTAAGTACAAGCAAGAGCCTTTCTGCATACCATTCCTACTGGTACCTCAGTAATAACTGTAAACTTCGAGCGTTATCAGTCCTAGAAGCAGACACTGTCTGCAAAACATGCAGTTAGTTTCAGTTAGTTTTCTTCTATTACTTAGAAGAAGCTTAGCTGAAAGTAAAAAAATCACTGAAAGGAAAATTGGTTCTCTTTTAGTCCAAACCAGGACAAGGTAAAAATGTATTTATGATCTGCCATGTGTATATGGGTGAGTTTACTGAATATTTTTAAAAGGTATTGAAGCCATTTATTTTCTTTACACAAAAATCATGCCATAGGTAGAGACATTGAGCTATTTTCTAACATAAAACTATAAACCTGATTTTGAACACATTTTAAGAAACCCTTATGTGCTGCTTTTTAATACAGTCTTTTCTTGCAGGAGAATTTTATTTTGGGTAGTGTGAGACTATTCATATATGTTGGGTTTAAGTACTTGAAAAGAATTGCTTGTTTTCATGAAGTTCCAACATTTTTTTCAAAGTAGAAATTCTTTGATTGTCAAAGCTTCCGTAAGATTTATCATAGGAAGTATTTTGGAGGTTTGGAATATTTTTATTTCCTTTCATTTTTTTGCAGTTCTGGATTTCAAAATATCAACTGTTTTCTTCTAGCTGTGTGCACCTACCACATGTTCTCTTGATTTCTTTGATTCTTTTGCTAGTCCTCTAAACTTTCAGCTGTCAGACTGACTGTTAGGCAGTCAGTACGAGTATATATAGTCAGAATTAAGGCTAGTGCTAGAATCTTTATTAACATTCTGACTTTCTCTGTGTGTAGGTGTGTTGCTAAGTCAGTTGAACCTTTTTTTAAAAGGCATTATATTTTTCTACCTGTCCATGTATTGGTTTTGTTGTTTACTTGTTGCCTGTGCATTTTCTTTCTCTCCAAAAGTATTATAATGTCAGTCATATGCCATGTGATGTTTTATTCTTGTAACCTTATAAAAGCTTCTTCTAATCTTCCAACCAAATTTGTTAAGGTCAGTTCATTTCAATGTGATTAGAATTATATTATTTCATACTGTACTTTATTTATGTCTGTATTGTGGCAAGGTTTTGATAGTGGTGGGGGCCACAGGGGTGGTCTCTGTGGTAAGAGGCCGGGACTGCCCTGTGCTGGATACAGCCAGTTCCAGCCAGCTCTGCAGCAGACCCACTGCAGACCAAAGCTGAGCCAATCAGTGAAGCTGGTGGGGCCTCTGTGAAAACATATTTAAGAAAGGGCAGAAAACCCCAGACAGGCAGAGGAGGAAGGAACAAAAAGAGTGAGAAACAACAGAGGGAACACCAAGATCAGAGAAAGAGGGGGAGGAGGTGCTCCATGGTGCTGGAGCAGATATTCCCTGCAGCCTGTGGAGGACCCCACACCAGAGCAGTTGGTTATTCCTAAAGGAACTGCCACCTACAGAGAACCCACACTGGAGCAGAGTTTTCCTGACAGGGCTGCAGCCTGTGGAAGAGCCCACACAGGAGCAGATTCTCCTGACAGGAACTACGACCTGTGGAGAACCTATGCTGGAGCAGATTTTTTCCTGAAGGACTGCAGCCTGTGGAGAGGACCCATGCTTGAGGAGGTGAAAAGTGTGAGGAGGAAGGAGTGACAGAGAGAAACTGCTATGTACTGGCCATACTCCCCATTCCCTGGAGTGAAGGAATGAAGGAGTGAAGGAGTCTGGAGTGAAGGACTGAAGTTGAGCCTGGGAAAGAGGGGAGAAAAGGTGTAGTTGTAATGTTTGTCTTTTTGTTTCTCACTACCCAAATCCATTTTAATTGGCAATAAATTAAAATAATTTTCCCCAAGTTGAGTCTGTTTTGCCTGTAACTGTAACTGGAAAGCAATCTCCCTATCTCGACCCATAAGCTTTCTCATCCTATTTTCTCCTCCTGTCTTGCTGAGGAGGGGGAGTGAGTGAGCAGCTGGGTGAGCATTTGGCCAGCCAAGGCTAACCCACCATATTTTACCATGTCTTCCTAAATATAAAAAACAGTGGTTTAGAAACCTTTGGATGAAGTCAATTAAAGAAACAATAAGGCCCTTCTGATGTTGTCAGCTTTAAATAACACCTTGAACATACGTTAAAAAAAAAAAAAGTTTTACACTGAATTTTTTTTTATTTACCTGATATACGTAATGTTTAAGCCTACAGAATTATGGTACATGGGATCTGGTTTTACAGTAGAGGATGAATAATTTACATAAACTGAGAGTGTGTTTGTGTGAAGATGTATATGCTATAGAACAAGCTTTGCTCATTAAAGAATTAGTAGATTTCACACCCCAGTATGAAATAATGATCTTTTGAAAAATAAAACTAAATCAGCTTAGTTGGCTTGGAAGCACTGCTATTTCTTCCAGTTCCTACACTGGGGCTTTGTCGCAGTTTAAGGCTGGGTGGGCTGTTAAGTGAACGACAGATGCTCTCTATTAACCTTCTCCTTCCCCAGAGGGGAAAAGGAAAAGAGAAAAGGGAGAGAGACTTATGGGTTGGAAAGTTAAAACAGTTTTAATAAACAATAACAAGGAAAAGAAAGAGTATAATAATGAACTATATACAAAAACACTATTGAGCTCCCCCTGGTGATGATGACAACGTCACCGCTGACACTGCAGGGCAGGTGCTAGGGAGTCCCGAACCAGACGCAGCAGCAGGTGGGAACCGGATTCAGGAGCAAAGGCAGGAGCACGGGCAGAGCCCTCCCAGGATGCCGGCCATAGGGGAAGAGAGCGCGACCCTCGTGGTCCCTCAGCTTTATACCGAGTATGACGTGGGTGGGATAGAATACCCCATTGGTCAGGTTTGGGTCACCTATCCTGTCAGTCCCTCCCTGCAGGTGTGACACTTTTATGGTCCTTTCCTTTGTGGAACAAAGAGACCCAATGGGGACCCTAGAGGAAAAGGCTGAGGTACTTAATGCCTTCTTTGCTTCAGTCTTTAGTAGTAAGACCAGTTGTTCTCGGAGTACCCAGCCCCCTGAGCTGGAGGACAGGGATGGTGAACAGGATGAAGCCCCCACAACCCAAGGGGAAATGGTTAGCGACCTGCTATGCCACTTAGACACACACAAGTCTATGGGACTGGATGGGATCCACCCAAGGGTACTGAGGGAGCTGGCAGAAGGGCTCACCAAGCCACTTTCCATCATTTATCAGCAGTCCTGGCTAACCAGGGAGGTCTCAGGTGACTGGAAATTAGCCAGTGTGATGCCCATCTACAAGAAGGGCCAGAAGGAGGACCTGGGGAACTACGTGCTTGTCAGTCTGACCTCGGTGCCGGGGAAGGTTATGGAGCAGATCATCTTGAGTACCATCACGTGGCACATACAGGACAAGCAGGTGATCAGGTCCAGTCAGCAAGGGTTAATGAAAGGCAGGTCCTGCTTGACTAACCTGATCTCCCTCTTGTTACAACCTGGTCGCAACAAGTTCATAAATCCCTTGGAGTAAATTAAGGTGAAACGACACCAAATAACTGGTATGAAATTAAGAACAATTTATTAATACAGGGAAAGTTGCATGGTTGTAGGTGTCTTGGGTTTCTAAAGGCATTGAGAAAAGAGAGAAAAGGAAAAAGGAAAAGAGAAAGAGGACAGAGAGTATGAGAGAGAGGAAAAGAGAGATCACCACCCTGGGATCCAGCGATGTAAGTTGTTCATAGTGTTGGTAAGTTGCTTGCAGAGTTGCTCCTTCGGTAAACCGCTTGCAGGATTGGTCCTCAGGTGGCGGGCGGGAGCACGCACCAGCATCCCAAGCAAGAAGGTCTAAATACTTTAGGTCATTTGCATGCGATAGGAGAGGGTGGTAACATCCGTCTTGTCTCCCCCCCTCTGCTCGCTTCTCATGCTAATTGGGACGCCTGCGCTTTGCAGTCTTAGATTGTTCTCGAAATGAGTAGGTGGTCCCCCAAGGGGTGTCTGGTGGTCGTGATCCCCTAGTTGTGGTGTCCGCTGTATGACCCCGCTTCTGCACAAGCGTGGTTGAGGCCTTGCAAAGTTGTTGCACATGTAGGCTGGTCCCAAGGAAAAGATACCATCCTGCCTCCGCAGGACTTATCTCTTCCTCCAGCCAGAGTTGTAAATCACAACAATTAAGGCACAGCAGGGGTATTGTTCTGTTCCCAAGGCCCTTATCTCTTGCCAGACTTGCAGGCCTCTGTAGCACCCATACCCTCCTCCAGCCAGAGTTGTCAAACAAGTTGTTTAAGGCATACAAACTCTGTCACACCTCTAGGACAAAATGACACGCTTACTGGATGAGGGAAAGGCTGTGGATGTTGTCTACCTAGACCTTAGTAAAGCCTCTGACACGGTTTCCCACAGCATTCTCCTGGAGAAACTGACTGCTCATGGCTAGGACAGGTGTACTCTTCACTGGGTAAAAAAAAACTGGCTGGATGGCCAGGCCCAAAGAGCTGTGGTGAATGGCATTAAATCCAGTTGGCAGCCAGTCACAAGTGGTGTTCCCCAGAGCTCAGTGTTGGGGCCAGTTCTCTTCAATATCTTTATCAATGATCTGGACAAGGGGATCGAGTGCACCCTCAGGAAGTTTGCAGATGACACCAAGTTGGGTGGGAGTGTTGATCTCCTTGAGGGTAGGAAGGCTCTACAGAGGGCTCTGGACAGGTTGGGTTGATGGGCCGAGGCCAACTGTATGAGGTTCAACAAGGCCAAGTGTCAGGTCCTGCACTTGGGGCACAACAACCCCATGCACCGCTACAGGCTTGGGGAAGAGTGGCTGGAAAGCTGCCTGGCGGAAAAGGACCTGGGGGTGTTGGTTGATAGCTGGCTGAATATGAGCCAGCAATGTGCCCAGGTGGCCAAGGCCAACAGCATCCTGGCTTGTATCAGAAATAGTGTGGCCAGCAGGACTCAGGAAGTGATCGTCCCCCTGTACTCGGCACTGGTGAGGCCGCACCTCAAATACTGTGTTCAGTTTTGGGCCCCTCACTACAAGAAAGACATGGAGGTGCTGGAGTGTCGTTATATTTGTCACAGTGGTCAAATAAAAACAGGAGACAGAATGATAGTTTCAAGCAGGCAGCAAAGCAAGAGCAAGAGCAAAAGAGCACCTGTGCTTATTTTACTCCATTTTTTATATCTTCCCTCCTCTAGCTGGCTAGCTTTATGATTGGTTGCACTCGCTGGTCACGCGCCCGACCGCAACCGCTGATTGGCCATCACGCGCTGGCATGAGTCCATAGTTGGCAGCTGGAATATCACTCTGTATCTTGTTTTTCTCACATCCTGTTTTCTTGCTAAATTCCTTCAAGGTCAGGGCTGCCAGCAGCCCAGTCCAATCCCACACCGGAGTGCACCAAAGAAGGGCAACAAAGCTGGTGAAGGGTCTGGAGAACAAGCCTTATGAGGAGCAGCTGTGGGAACTGGGGTTGTTTAGTCTGGAGAAAAGGAGGCTGAGGGGAGACCTTATTGCTGTATACAACTACCTGAAGGGAGGTTGTAGTGAGGTGCGTGTTAGTCTCTTCTCCCAGGTAACAAGTGATAGGATGAGAGGAAATGGCCTCAAGTTGCGCCAAGGGAGGTTTAGATTGGATATCAGGAAAAATTTCTTCACTGAAAGGGTTGTCAAGCATTGGAACAAGCTGCCCAGGGTACTGGTTGAGTCACCATTCCTGGAGATATTTAAAAGACGAGTAAATGCAGTGCTTAGGGACATGGTTTAGTGGTGGACTTGGTAGTGTTAGGTTAATGGTTGGACTTGATGATCTTAAAGGTCCTTTCCAACCAAAATGATTCTATGATTCTATGATTCCATGGCAGCGAGCACGTGTAGTCAAGTTCAGAAAGTACAGGCACTTAAAAGAAACTTAATTGAAAAGCCTGTTGTAGTTCAAACGGGGACAGGCTTCTATTTCATTCTCCCTCTGTCCCTCGCTCCCCCCACCCTTCTATTTTAAATGAACATTTCTTTCTGAACACCCATGGGCTATGAACTATTAAATACCAAAGGCTAGTTTATCATCTGATTTGATTGCCATGGAGTTGATCATTGCTGTATCTAGTGAGAATCATGTAGTTGTATTCCAGTATTGTGAAATAATCTTAAAATGTTATTACAAACACTTGAAAACAAAATAAAACATAAATATATCTAGTGTTTTGAAAACATAACTTGATGAACTTTTTAAAATTGTAAGTAATAAAAGATTCTGGTTCTTGGACAGTGATTAGGTTATCTTTTTTTAGAAGAGCTTAACCTCAAAGTGATAAGGGCCTCAAAGATCTGGAACGTACAAAAAGTACTCCAAACCAGTGGTTCTTTATATGCAGTTAGAGAGAACTCTTGAGTAACAGTGGTGAAGAGTTGAATGGGTTGAGTTTGATCAGGATTTACCTTTATGTGTCTGAAAGTATCAGAATCAGTTTTGGAGGCAGGGTGTGATGAATGTAGCTGAGGGATAGTGCCTTCCTCTATCATCAAACCCCCAACACTTTCTTTTGCTTGGATGTGGCAGCTTTTGTTGGATGTCAGTTTCCTAGCAAGACTGTAAACACCAGTTCTGGCTATACCTTTTGAGAGAGAAGCTATGTATCCATCAGGGTGAGTGGGAAGCTGTACTACTCCCCACGTGTAACTGACTTGTATAGGTTATTGATGAGATTGCACAGAAAAGACCTTACTACTCTCGGTCTGTATCTTTTGGATGCTTCTCCCTAGAGAATCACGCTCCTGATTTCACACTTTGTAGCTTTTATAAGCCATGGCAAATTGATTTGATTCATTGTAGTTTTACTGCCTGTGGGGTTGCAGACAGCAGATGTACACTTACTCAGAATCCTAATACTGTATAACCTCAGTTGTGACCTTGGGATGAAACCATTGCATTTGTTTACTTGGAACATTTTCTTTGCAGCTGTAAGGGTTTCATTTTGTAAGCAAAAGATGAAGGGAGAAGGAACAGGCAATGCACCTAAAAGCGAAGGCTTATAACATGAAGGGTAAAAAAAATTTCCTTTCTAGGCCAGATGAGATATTGGTAAGTCTTCATTTTTGTAACTGATATGAAGAATTTGCAAGATAGAAGATATACATGATTCGCTGTTTTAAGAAAGTATGGATTGCTTTTCTTTTTTCATTGCTTTTTGGAATGATGGGTTTATGTTTTCCATTGTTTCATTAGAAGTGTCATTTTTGGTCCAACCACAGATTTCTGATGATGCCCCTCATTGCCAATAATCAAGGCTTCTTACTGCTGCCAAATGGATTGTTAAGTCAGTTAAAAAAAAAGAACAAAGCTTTGCTTGCTTCTAGATCCAACAATTTCTCAACAAGCAAGAATATTACCACATTTAAATATTATTGTAATCTTCATTACTTTTTCCTAATTAAGCAAGGAATTGAAAAGGCAGATAAGAATTTACATTAAAAAATAATCAATCGGTCTGTTAATATTGTATGATTACTAGCTGATCTTTCAGAAACAATTACAATATGTATGAAGTATTTTAGGATAATTAAAAACATTAGGGATGTTCAAGAGCATTTCTTCCTGACTATTCTTGAGAATGAATCCTCAACAATTATTGGTTCAGACTTGTCCATTTTAGCCGCTGCTCCTTTTTTCCTTAAATGCAGTATTTAATTTGTGTATTATAATCAATACTCAATGCATCTGGCTTCTGGTGAAGTAATATTTCAGATACAAACACCTGATACCTGATAAATCTGATATCTGATAAACCTCAGAAAGTGGCTGGATAAACTTGTTGGCTTGTTGTATCACTGACTTTAATTGTCTATCTGACTTCTAGCCTTTAAGCAAAATTGAGAGGTAAGATGGTGAAGAAGTAAAGATCTTAACCACTCTCATTTTGCAGTTCTTGGACTTTCCAGTGTTTCTGCTAAATGTTTTCTATAGCATTTCTGTAAAAGGCATAATCATATCATATGGATGTAATAGCTTCTGCTCAATAGGTGATGATAAACGTTGGAGTTTGAGTTTTCCATGTCTGCTGGGTTAGTCTGCTAATACTTCTTTAGACTAGTGAGTTATCAAAGATTGTTCACTGTCACCTCCTTCTCATTTTTTCTAATTTTGCACTTTTTTTGTACAGTGAATTATCACTTTTATGTAGCCAGCCAACATACTCTTTTTTACTGCTAGACTGTGAAATTAAAGATCAGGAGTTAGATTTTTTGTGTTTTCTAAAAGTTGATGCTTCATATTTTGAACCCAGCATGTCCTGACTCTCTGAATACAGTGTGTTCTACCACATAATAATTGAAGGAAAAAAATGCTGTTCAGCAGTAAATCTAATTATGTGATCTTACATTCCCTTGTCTGGAAAATCAAGTGCAGGGATTACCTCTAATATTTCTCTTCTCTATCTGCTTCTACTTAATCTGCCATGCTTGTGATCCAGTAACACAAATCCACTGAATGGAGGTGTAAAAAACAGGTTTATTTTCAACTCTGATATCTAGCCCTGCATCTCCCTCAGCTTGGAAAAAAATAGTTTGGTGAAGCCTTGTCAAACAAAGTCACTTTAAAAAAAATAGACCAAGATTTACTGTTCCTCACTTGGACTAGTTTGAGCTTCTAAAAGCAGCTGTAGTTCTATATAAATGAATAAAATACTTCGAGATGCATTGGTGTTAAAGGCTTTTAATAAATTTAATATTGCCTACAATGTTTTGTAAATTAGAACTATAATTTATAAGAAATGTACTTGGCTAGAATTTCATTATTCTCAATATGCTGTGTAATTTCTGTGGCTAAAGGAGTTTTGGTTAACAATATAAGACTATAAAAATTTCTTGGGTAAGAATGTTATTAAGTCTTTTCATTCCTAACATTACATATTGTGGAAAATTACATTCCCATTGAGGTAGTTTCAGAATGGATCTATTTCTGCGTCAAGCCTCCTCAGAAATAACTGGGATTTTTTTTTTTTTTTAAATTTGTCCCCTGCAATTTTAGCATGATTTTCATGGCCTTTTGTGACAGTTTTTACAGCAGAGGTCTTGTTAGCCTACCTTTCCAGGTGGCCACTGTCATTTTCCTCTGCCTCAGCTTGGGTTACCTATTGATGTAAAGTAACTTGCAGGTCAGAAGTAATAAAAGAAGGCTTGTATACTGGATTGGGCCTAGTCCAGGCAATGTGGGCACTGGGGGACAAGAAACAATCATCTCTTTAATATAATTTTAAGTGGCATCTCTGGTCTTCCTACATTAGAAGACAAAATGTAAATCAATTTGTCAGAGGTAATTTATAGTTTGAGCTTTTTCATAAAGTAATTATTCCATGGAGCATGTAGCTAAAGAACAGGGCAGCACTGACAATGTGTTGAGGATACTTTTTGATGTGACTTGAGGCAGCTGTGCTCCAGTGTATAAATCACAATTCCATCAACAATTCAGCCTTTACTGTTGTTAAGATAGAATACTTTTATTTGAGTAGGAAAAATGCCTATGTCAGTGGAAACATTGTAGGTGCCATTCAGAATGCAGAGTGTGTTTCTTCAATGAACTCTTTATGGACAAACTACCTTACTATCTTAGCAGATTTTCATTATCTCAGGATTAGGAAGGAACCTATATGCACTTCTGTAACAGAGTTTTTTTAACATGGAGGGGATGGAGGGGGTAGAGGGGGGAAACATAAACCATAATTTAGCTTTGGGTATATTTGAAGTGGCTGTAATATTTTATTTCAGGAAAGAAAAATAGACAGTGACCTATACTTTAATTGGTTGAGATTTAGTTTACGTTAATTAAAACTTTTCCAGTGTGTCAAATAATCTAGTAGTAAGATACAGGAAGAAGCCACACCAATATGAACACGGAGATATTGGGACTGCGTGACAGCATAGGAATGTATATTTATTTATATATTAAGCTTTCCATATAAATAATGTTGGTACTTCAAAATGTCTGCTTTCCTGGTAAGGAAGCATTGTTGATTCCACTCTTGATTCTGTGCAGCAGCACACACCCTAAAGTACAGCATTTGGATGTTGAATTACTGCAAAGCTCATATGGCATATCATGGCTACTTGTTCTGGAAGAAGTGTTGATGTGCATAAATAAGTCTGTATATAACTCATTTAACAGTGTAGGTTTATATCAAAAATATTAAAATCATAACTATATGTTTACAGTTTAAGGTTATTAAACACTTAATGGGGAAAATTAATTACAAGTGTGATACATAGAAATGTAAATTGTCATTGTAAAAATCATACTGAAAATGCATACCACAATAGTAGCTTTGTAGCAAATTTGACCATTTTATCTGAATATCCTAGGTGCTACAAACTTTAAATAGAACCTAACATAAGTGCCTTCAGGTACTTTCAATGATTCCATTGAATGTGCTGCAAGTAAGTTCTCAACGTGTTTGATGGCCACAGATCTGTATGTTGCTTAGATAAATGTTTTCCCCAGGTGTACAATATATTATGCAGACCAATAGCACTTTTAATTTGAAGTCTACTCCCTAACTATAGCCAGAGGCAGTTCCAAGCTGTCTGAAATAATGTATTCCAGATTGTCCAACTCCCCCAACCCTTCACCCACCCCAAGGGAGTTCTCTTCCTTTTGCAATCTGTAGTTTGAATATTCAACATTTTATTAAGCTTTAAGAAATGTCTTTAACTCAAGCAACCAAAGAAATGTCTTGAATCAAGCAACCAAACCTTTTTCATATAGATAATGACATTGTAGTCCTAAAAACTGCTATCTTGATAGCATTCTTTTTCCCCAGTGTCCATCATCTTTTCACCCCAGCAGTTCTGTCTATGTCCTTACCATAAACAAAACAGGGTCTGGGTCAAAGCTTGTATGCTGGTCCATGGCTGGCTGCAGTTTACTGAGGAGCATGCTTCCTGGCATGGTTTCAGCCCATGAGGACTAGCTGTCACCCAGCAGTGCAGGAGTGTGATTTGGGGGGGGGGGGTAGCACATGACAAGACATGTTCCCAGGGGCAGCTTAGATGTGGCCAGACTCTTTTGGGGGGGGGGGGGGAAAGAGTTTGCAGGTGCATGGACATCATGGCAGGGGGGTTGGAACTAGATGATCTTTAAGGTCCCTTCCAACCCAAACCATTCTATGATTTAATAAGTCTGTTCATTTAGAATAAATTCTGCATATACTACCTGTTTCCAGTGACTCCCAAAATTCTTTGCCTCGCTGTCTCCCCACCTGATTCTAACAATACCTCATGCCTCCATCCTGAAGCTAATTATAAGCTAATTCATGATCAGAGATTATGGATTGGGTATATAAGTATAACATTAAAAAAAATACTTTAAAAAGAGTAAGCTACTTTTTTATTTTTGAATGCGCCAGTCTGGATTGTGATGTGGGCTTTCATTTTTAAGTGATTGACATACAAGTCTGTCAAGAACCGATAAGGTTCCACCGGAGGGGGGGGTCACCAGCTATGATTGATCAGATCGCAGCCCTCCTCAGTCAGCCCTGCCCAGCCGGCATGGGTCGAAGCCCCCTAAAAACTCCATGGTCAGCCCCACCCATATGGGTTAGAGCCCCCTAAAAATAATTTCCCCCCCTTTCCCTCCCGGTGCACTCGGGAGCAGCAAAGGATTCCCCTCCCCTATGAAAGGGTTCTTAGTTGATCCTTGAGACAAAGATAAAGCACAAACGAGGCACGGTATTGATTCACAGTTGGCTATGTTTACTTGGAGAATGATAAGTGGATAATGATATTTTGTGAAAGAGGAGGAAAGACACGGAAAAGAAACCAAGAGACAGAAGGAAAAATAGGCTGAGATTACAGACAGTATAGCAAGGATAGGATAGTCACCACCCAGGATCCAGCGGCGTCCCGCAGGTCCTCTGTTTGTCTTCGGTGTTCAGTCTTCTGGTGGTGGTCCAGCACCCGTGTGTCGGGGGTGGTCTTCCTTTATACCATGTAGGTAAGGGAGTGGGTTTCGTCATCTTGACAACGGTGTCTTGACAACGGTGTGGCTATAGTTTTGCATATGCACATACATCTCATGCTCTATTTACACATCTTAGGCCTTGCTTATCACTCGGAGTAAACAGGATGTTCTTGATGGGCTGCTTGCTCAGCCCGGACAATGGTCTGCGACTGATAAGCAGAAGAGTGGCGTGCTGTGCGGCGGGCGGCAAGGAAGGCACAGACTCTGAGATCGAGGATGCAAGGGCCTAGAGCCGAAAGGCCTAAGGCTTTTTATTGTTATGCTACTACTCTATTTAACTGCTACAATGCAGGAGCCAGACTAGGCAGTTCAAGATAACATCAACATTCACACGCTAAGCACTCATCACTCATCCTGGGAAGAGCCCACAGTGTCCTGGGCTCAAAACATCAACAACCATTCCTGTTTTCAGCTCTGTGTTCAGAACTGACCTTCAACACATGTTTACTTGTTACATGCCTCAAAGAGCCCTGTGAACTGGTCTCGGCTCCTTTATCTCAGAAGCAAGCAAAAACTATTCTCAGTGCAGTGTTCCCAAGCAAATCTTATGCTCCCCAAGTAAAGCACAGCTGTTTGCAGACTGAGGGTCTTCCACATTTCCCCCTTTTTTGTTTATTTGATGACAAGGGTGGTCATGATGTGGGCTTCGGCTTTTCAGAGTCCTCTGATTGCAGACCAGGTCTCTGAAGCAGCACTTGGGACAAAGGCACACAAGCAGGGACGCAGGCACCGCGGAATTCAGTTCCTGCTAGAGAGAAAGTGAAAGAGATTCCGGGCCTGCTGCCTTCGCCTGTATATTAGGGATTTCTGCCAGGAGGCATTTTTCCACTGTGCTTTGATCTTTCTCACAGCAGGGCAGGAATCTCAGGCATAAACAATTAGGTGCCCTTGAGTCTTATCACAGGCCTATGTTATCTGAATGAAGATGCTCTACTTGTCCAGCACACAAGACTAAATAACAGTTAGTAGTATGATATATGTGTTTTTTGACACCCCAGGTGCAAGTCACTTGAGCGTGTTTACAATCCTCCTCGCCCATCTTCCGTTATATTCCCACATTCTACCCCCTCGCTCAAGAGACTGCTTCTCCTGGGGAGTGCAAAGCTGGACGTGCACATTTGGCTTGCGGGGTGTAGAGCAGAGTAATCTACAGAGGCACGCAATAAATACATGTAGAAAAAGGAATAAACATAGATATCTATACAATAATGCTGTAGCATCACTAGTTACAAAGAAGGGCCAAAGATAAACAAGACTGTGAACAACATCCCTGTAGTGTCCAAATTTACTTGATTCACACGCTCTAGAAGAGATAACTGCTGTGAGAACCAAAACAGTATCTTCTCCTCAGAGCCACCTGCATGTGTCAACAGAAAGGCCTTAACCACGCTTGCGTGGAAGCGAAGTCACACAGCAGACAGCACAACTATGGGGGGACCACGACCACCAGAGACCACCCAAGACCCCTCGCAGCATGCTACTTGCGTGCTCATCCAGTCATTTCAGCATTCCCCAAGTAATGCCCGGTGTCGGGTTGACTGTTCTACGTCACTTGCGTGGTCCCTGTGCTTTCAGCGTCTGCATTTCTGGTACCGGGTTCTGGTTGTGGTTTCTCCAGCTCATGGTATGGCTTCACGCATCTCGCAGGTAGCCAACGAGGACCTGTTGGGAGTAAAACACAAGCATATCCCCTCCCCCATGTCAACAATTCTACTGGTCCACGCCAATCAGTTAGGCCTGGCAGATCTTTATACCAAACCTTAGGATTTTGTGTAAAGGGAACTTTAGCCTGAAAATGTCGTTCCACTGCTGTGGTATCTAATCGAGAAGATGACCGATTTAGAAAATTTAAAGTGAACACAGCCATATCTAATTGTTCTTGAGGAGCTGTGGCTACACTCCCCCTTTTTTGTTTTTGCAACATGTGTTTCAAGTTTTGATGTGTCCGTTCAATTATGGCTTGTCCGGTGGGGGTGTGCGGGATACCTGTAACGTGAGACACACCCCACTGTTGTAGGAATAAGGCCGCTGCTTGAGATACATACACGGGTCCATTGTCTGTTTTTATTTCTTTAGGGAGGCCCATAAGTGCAAAGCACCTTGTCCAATGTTTCTTAACATCCTGAGTCTTTTCCCCTGTAGCTGCAGAAGCAACAACATAACCAGAAAAGGTATCCACAGTAACATGAACATACTTTTGCCTGCCAAAAGGTGGATAATGTGTAACATCTGTTTGCCAAATTTCATTAGCCTTCAGTCCCCTGACGTTTACACCATCATGATAAGTTGCAGTATTATATAGTTGACAATCGTTACATGCCCGAATAATATCACGAGCCTGCGTTTTTGTGAGAGCAAATTCTTTCTGTAAACTGCGAGCATTTTGATGGAAAAAGGAGTGAGATAATTGTGCATGTTGAAATCGTTGAGTAAGGGAGGATGATGTTATGGGCAAAACAGTGTACTTATCAGCTACTGCATTCCCTTCTACCAGAGGTCCTGGCAAGCGAGTGTGAGACCTAATATGAACAATAAAGCAAGGATGCTGTCGTTGCTGAAGCAGAGTTGCAATAGCAAGAAAAAGTTTATACAGCTCTTTATTGCTAATTTCTTTGATAAATGCAGCTTCTAAGCGGTTAATAGCGCCAACAGCATATAGTGAATCTGATACAATATTAATAGGTTCGCTTGCAAACAATGTCAGAGCTAAATGTATTGCAGACAATTCAACAATCTGAGTGGACGCTTCCACAGTAACTGATGTGTGTTGCCATTGTGCCTTTTCTTTCCAGGCTACTACGGCCTTCTTTGTTTTACCTGAGCCGTCTGTAAAAACCGTTTTTGCATTTGGTATAGGGTGAGGCACCATCACTCTCTGTGGTTGTAAACAGAGGGAAGGTAAGGCTTGCAAGATTTTATTCTGTGGCAAAGTAAAATGAATATCATTCAAATAATCAGCCAGAGCAGCCTGAAATTCAAGGCTGTCCCTCATCAGAGTAATGTGCGTTTCCTTATGAAAGGGTAGGTAAATAATGTCAGGGTCTCGACCTGTCAGCTGCTGTATCCTGAACCGTCCTTTCTGAATCACCATAATGACCATCTCCAAAGGAGTCGTAATTGTTTTTGTAAAGGTGTGTGATAAGAAAATCCATTCCAGGGTAACTAATTGCTGTGATTCTGTCAATTGAGCAAATAGCCCATAAGGCTGGAATTTCGTGTGAATCACAAAAAATAGAAGAGGCAAGTGTAAGATTATACGTCCTGCTTGGGAAGTTGTAAGTTTTTGAATTACCAATGCCAATTCCTGTTTTGCTTTGTCAGAAAGGATTCGAGGCGAGGTTAAATCTGAATCCCCCTTCAAGGTGTTAAACAGGGTACTTAACTCTTCAGTAGAAATACCCAGCACAGGACGAATCCAATTAATTGTCCCTAGTAGTTGCTGCAAATCATTTAATGTAGAGATATTGTTTACCAAACGAAGTTGTTGTGGCCGTAAGGTTCTGGTAAACAGTACCCATCCCAAATACTTCCAGGGCGGTTCTGTTTGTATTTTTTCTGGGGAAATATGAAGCCCAAATTGTTGTAAGGAGTCTTTTAGATGATTTACAGTTTTCATCAGTTCTGTCTGTGTCAAAGCTGCAATGAGAATGTCATCCATATAATGGTAAATAAGAGACTGTTTAAAAATACTTCGAGTCGGCTCTATTGCAGCAGAGACCACTAACTGACAAATTGTGGGACTGTTCATCATGCCCTGTGGGAGAACCTTCCTTTCTGCTCATCTTTTTTCTTTGCTGTCGGCTTTGGGCAGTTCTTTTTAATATGCCCCATTTGATTACACTCAATACATTTCATTTCTGCTCGTCCCACAACGAGTTGCTGAGCCAAGGCACTTGCAAGTAAAGTAGCTTTATGCTCTTCAGAACCCACATTCTGACAAGCTTTAATAAATTCTGCTATACTTTTGTAAGAGTTTTTTAGAGGGCCCAAAATTCTTTGACAATCTGCATTTGCATTTTCATAAGCCAATTGTAATAACAGCGTTTCTACTGTATTTTCATCATCAATCTGCCTGCTCAGTGCTGTTGGTAAACGATCAATAAATGTAACATAGGGTTCTTGAGCTCCTTGCCTGACTGCCGCAAAAGAGGGCTGGCGTTTCCCTGCCTCCGGAACGCGTTTCAGGCACTTTAAAGCCAATGCAGAGATCTGTTGTAAACGCTGCCGAGGTAACCATGCCTGTACCTCTGGTGTCTCATACTGATTAACTCCCAAATATTCTTGCCTATTTTCCAAAGTGTCTGCAGAAGCAGCCTCCTGGTACTCTGCCAGCCACACTGAATATTGTGCAGGTGTTAAAATCATCTGTAAAAGTGACTTCCAATCATGTGGTGTCATAGTATAGGATTCCCCAATGACTGTTACTAAATTTGAAGTATAGTTACTGTGCAAACCATAGTCTCTCACCGCAGCCCGTACTTCCTTAATCATTTCATAACTAAGGTAGCGATACTCAGGAGAATGATTTGGACGATAGATTACCGGCATCGCCGTCAGCATGGCAAAATCTCCTTTACGAGCAGCTTCCTCTCTACAATTTTCTGCCAGCGTTTTGTATTTCGTTACATGAGACTCTGATGCCTTTTCAGCAAAGCCAATAGGTGGCTCGGCAGACACAGGATACGGAGGAGCTGTTGGTGTTAACTGTGCTCCGTCCGTAGCCGCTGCCGCTGCTGCTGCCGGCTGCGAGACCCCCCGCACCGAAGGGACGGCTGCAGCCGTTTCTTTTACCGATGTTAATGGTGGGTATAAATTGGACTGTATGTCTGGATCTGTGAAATCAAGATCGTAAGGATCGTCTAATTCTCCGGAGACTGTTTCATATACAGGCTCCTGTTGCTCCTTCACATCCACTAAGGTGTTAATAGGAGTGGATGCCAGAGATTGCAAATACTCCTCTGCAGGCTGGAGTGCAGAGACTGCTATAAAAACAACCCTCCACGTTGCTTCTAAATCCTTTAGAATATCAGACTGCAACGTGTTCCGTTTTTGTATTTCTATTCCCACTTTCGCCCAAATCTTTGCATCGTAAGTCCCTGATACAGGGAACCAGGTACAGTTGTCTTTGATCCATACTAATAACTGCACCAATTTCGCTAATTGGACCTTATAGCCCTGTTCGCGTAATATACGCTGTAATACCTCAGTGTAGAGCTTATGCTCTTGGGAACTAGCCTGTCCCATGTTTATTGCGATCGCGGAACTCACTGATTCTGGGGACTCTCCGGTCCTGGGGACTCTCCGGTCCTGAGGACTCACTCTCCGGTCCTGGGGACTCTCCGGTCCTGGGGATTCTCTGATCCTGGGGATTCTCCGATCCTGGGGACTCTCAGGTCCTGGGGACTCTCCGGTCCTGGCGCGCGCTAGCCCCTGACAATCCTTCGATCAGAGTCGCCGCCGCTTCTTCGTTAATCTTCATCCTTGTTCGGGCGCCATTTGCGGCGGGCGGCAAGGAAGGCACAGACTCTGAGATCGAGGATGCAAGGGCCTAGAGCCGAAAGGCCTAAGGCTTTTTATTGTTATGCTACTACTCTATTTAACTGCTACAATGCAGGAGCCAGACTAGGCAGTTCAAGATAACATCAACATTCACATGCTAAGCACTCATCACTCATCCTGGGAAGAGCCCACAGTGTCCTGGGCTCAAAACATCAACAACCATTCCTGTTTTCAGCTCTGTGTTCAGAACTGACCTTCAACACATGTTTACTTGTTACATGCCTCAAAGAGCCCTGTGAACTGGTCTCGGCTCCTTTATCTCAGAAGCAAGCAAAAACTATTCTCAGTGCAGTGTTCCCAAGCAAATCTTATGCTCCCCAAGTAAAGCACAGCTGTTTTCAGACTGAGGGTCTTCCACAGTGCTGCATCAACAAGCTTGTGGATTCCACAGCTGTCTTATCAGTCAAGCCAGCGCACACAAGCAAACTTTGAGACAATCGCTTTACATTCCAGTCTCTCACACCACCCGGTGGCTCAAAGTTTTCTAGGAGGGTAGATCGTGCCCATGGACTGGGTGGTTTACAAAAATAGAGAAAAGATCAGCAAAGGATAGGAAAAGAAGAGCATACAAAGGATATAGAGAGTCTAATGACTCACAATTTGGATTACATCAAGAATCACATCTTATGGTTAATTAGATACTTATAACAAACAGTTTCACAGCTTCACAGCTTCAGATGAGCCTGTTTGTTGGTATCTCCCCTAACTCATCTGAAACTATTAAACTGCTTGGTAATAACAACGATATGTAATATAAACAAACATATTATCAAAAAGTCAAACAAAATAAGCAAAGATATGTGATGTTAGGGAGTTGGATAAAGGATTACAATTTCAAATGTCCAAAGTCCCATTAACTCGAAGGTACAACCATTGATATAGGATACATTAAATCAAACAATATCAATAGCAGCATCCTCAGGCTGATAGGATACCCGTAAAAGCTTCATTGTTTCTGATGAATTGGATGGAGTTGCTACAAAGTGCATATTTGCCACTACTCGTTGTATCGATTGTATAAGACAAGGGATAATACAAGGTAAAAACAAAAGCGTTGTCAAAGCACATAACAAATAAAATAAAATACATTTCACCCAAGGTTCTCCAGGAAGCCATGAAAAGAAAGCCACTTCCCATCCCTTCCATGTTTGTACCGGGACATGAGCCAATTTTTGAATTCCGGAAGTGATTTGCTTAACAACCTGACCATTATCATCAATCTTTAAACAACAATTGGAATTGTTTAGTTTTCCACACACTCCTCCTTCTTCTGCCAGCAGGTAGTCAAGAACCAATCGATGTTGAAAAATTGCTGCCCGCATTTGTGTGGCTTGGTCTGCTAGCAGATCCAAGGCACGGGCGGTTTCATTAGTAATGATTTCCAAAACAGCTTGTAATCGGATAATATGGTTCAAATTATAGATGGGTTCTCGAGCACCGCTGATGGGTTAATTGGGATTCCAGGTTGCAGGTCCATAATGTTCAATAATTCGGTAGGGAGGCCAATCATCTTTTCCCCATGCTTGACTACTGCCACTAGTTAGGAAAGTACTAATACTGCGTTTTGTCCGCATGAGATCGTCATACAATTTGATTCCCAACCCTTGGCCGTTAATTTCCAGGAGTAAAAAGAATGGTTGTATCACTCCTACATAACATACTCTGGTCCAATTTTTTGGTAGCATTTTATATGCATGGTGGCCGCAAATGCAATAATGCCCCTTTAAATCTTGGATTCCATTTTTGAAGGGGTCTCTGCTGGCTTAACTCCCAGAGGGCCCTCCCCAAACAGGGATAGGCTCTCTTTTTGTTTTATTCCAATAACAATAGGTACATTCCCAAGCTTTTGAATCATTTTTTTCAAGTACACAAATTCATTTACCCATTCTGGATCACGGCCTAGGGGGCGGTAGGTTCCCTGGAAATTAAGGATAAAAAAAAAAAAGAGGGTAATCCAAAACAGTACTTGCAATAATATACTATGCATCCTATAAAATTAACAAAGCAATACATGATATGACTATACAAAAGAAAATCAGAGTCCATATGGAATTTTGTCACTTTTCTTCAATTGAGTCCCGAGGTCCTCTTCTCTCCCAGTTTCAACCTGAAAAGGAAAGAGAAAGAAAATTCTCGTTTCGTTTTCAAAAAGAACCGGAAATATTTATCAAAAAGAAGGTACAATCCAGCAGGTATAGATTTTGTGCTCCTTTCCATGAGCATCCTTTGCCTCCAGGCATATTTATTAAAAGGGGTATCCAGTATTAGTGGGACTTCTCCCACAGTGGGAAGTTTTACTAACACTGGTTGACCAGGGTAATGTGAAGGATTTCGAGGATGATCAGGGCCTTTGGAAGCGGGGATAATAGTTGGGGGTTCTGGGAAAAAAGCTGTGATCTTTGGACATCCATTTACCCCCCATCTATTGTTAGACCATCCATCAAATGACGAGGGATCCCCTTTTGGTTTCCCAAAGTCCAGAGAGCCCTTCGTCTGGAGGTAGGATCTTTCTTTTCAGGTAATAGGATTAAAGATTTTTGCAGTTGAGGGGGGGCAAATTTTACTTCAGTGCATCTCAAATTTTTTTGATCAGATTTGGGTGCATTCACTGGACCATATTTTCGACCATAATTGATTAGCTCTTGGGTGACTTCCCCCCAGGTCCACATTTTTAAATTCTGAGAGTCCCGGTTGATGGGAGTGACCAACCCAGCTAAGGCAGCAGCGACTCTTCCACTTTGTGGGGTGGTTTTTATAGTATTCTGTAACTGTATTCCAATTGGATTTAGAGATTCAGGGAGACCCCTTATTAAGGGAGTCATCCTTTCCGGATCCACTGGAATCATCATTGGGGATTCTTGCCTGAATTTTAATTCACGATCATACATCATTTGCAAACAGGCTGCATTTTGTACATTTTCTACGAGTTGATCCATTGAGCCCGTAATCGCAAGAGGGTCTCCCCGTTCCAGGGGATTAAGACCTCCAGCCCAATAGGCTGCTCACTGAGTTAAAGACCAAGGGACTCGATGGTCGCCGGTAGTTAAAAACACTCCGGGTCTCCAATATCCTTCAGCTTCCCTTTCACTCAACAAAATTTGGTCCCCACCTGACAATGACACTCTCCACACGTACTCTGTTTCAGATTCCAGGTGTAATCTTTTTTTAAATTCTCTAGCTTGGTTGCTGTGTACGGCACCTCTTTGGTGATAATTTTGGGGATATTATCTTGATCATCTTCATAACTGTATTCTGTTTTCACCAGCGGTTGGAGGGATGGCGCAGGTATTTGTGGTGTACCAAACCTCGCCTTTGCTTCCTCCAGTTCCTCACTAGGGTACAAGTTTTCTCTTTGATGACAGTTACAAGTGAGGGACCGCTCTACATGAGTCGTTTTTTTCTCTGTAATGGCAATCGCATGAGAGGAGCTTTTCTGCAAGAGTTGCTTGCAAGCAGCTCTCTCTCTTTTTCTCTCATTAGTTCCTCTTTTAATTCTTGATTCTGACTTTGCAGGGCTTGTACAAGGGCTTGCAAGGCTTGAAGAGGTTGAGATGTACTCCCCCCTTCTTGGTCTCTGGCTTCTACAGCCGCGACCAAACTGGCACCCAAAACAGTGCACACTAATGCTTTCCCTTTTCTGACCTTTAACTTTGCCTCTGCATGCAGTGTGGTAATTCGGTCGGTCACGCTCTGCAGGTTATACCAACTATCTCGTGCCCAATCCACCCCTGGAGGCGAGGGGCGTGCACCAAATTTCTCCAACAAGTTATACAAAGCATCTTTCCCCGAGAAAGAACTATCGTTATCCATTTCTCACTTAAGACCGTTCAATACCTCCTTCATCTCAAGGATCCTGTCCATGATGCCAATTTAATGTCAAGAACCGATAAGGTTCCACCGGAGGGGGGGGTTCACCAACTATTGATCAGATCGCAGCCCTCCTTGGTCAGCCCTGCCCAGCCGGCATGGGTCGAAGCCCCCTAAAAACTCAAAACTCTGTTTACACATCTTAGGCCTTGCTTATCACTCGGAGTAAACAGGATGTTCTTGGTGGGCTGCTTGCTCAGCCTGGGTAATGGTCAGTGACTGATAAGCAGAAGAGTGGTGTGCTGCATCAACAAGCTTGTGGATTCCACGAAGTCAAATTGTAAGGACCACTGTTGATATTTGTATTGGGTGTACATGGCAAAGTTTCGGGGGGGGCTGCAGGGGTGGACTCTGTGAGAAGAGGTCAGGGGCTGCTCTGTGCCAGACTGTCACGGTTTAAAGCTGGGCTGGCTATTAAACTGATGGCAGACGCTCTCTATTAACCCTCCTCCCCCCTCCCCAAAGAGGAAGGAAAAGAGAAATGTGAGAAAGACTTATGGGTTGGAAAGTTAAAACAGTTTTAATGAACTATAATAATGAAAAAGAGTATAATAATAATAATGGAAATAATTAAATATATACAAATATATACAATACCAAGATCGAGCTCCCCCGATGACGGTCACGTCACCACCAGCACTGCAGGGCAGGCTCTGGGAAGGCCCAGGCTGGACTCAGTGATGGACAGGAACTGGATTCAGGAATGCACGGATTGGGATTGAGGGCAGGAGAAAAACGTCCTCTTCAGATGCCAGCCACAGCAGAAGAAGAGCGAGACCCTCACGATCCCCCAACTTTATACTGAGAATGACATGTATGGGATGGAATACCTCATTGGTCAATTTTGTGTCACCTGCCCTGTCCGCTCCTCCCTGCAGGTGCGACCCTTCTGTGGCTCTTCACTCATAAGCAGTGAGGAATTTAGCAGTGACCTTGGTTTGTCTAGGAATAAGTACAAGCAAGAGCCTTTCTGCATAACATCCCTACCGGTGCCTCAGTAATAGCTATAAACTTCAAGCGTTATCAGTCCTAGAAGCAGACACTGTCTGCAAAACATGCAGTTAGTTTCAGAAAGTGCAGTTACTTAGAAGCAGCTTAGCTGAAAGTAAAAATCACGGAGAGGAAAATTGGCCTGGTTTAGGCCAAACCAGGACATAGACACAGCTGGTTCCAGCTGGCTCTGCAATGACCCCACTGCAGGCCAAAGCTGAGCCAATCAGTGAAGTCTGTGGTGCCTCTGTGAAAACATATTTAAGAAATGGCAGAAAATGTTGGACAAGAAGAGGAGTTGGGAACACCAAGGTCAGAGGAATAGGAGGTGCTCCATGGAGTAGCAGGCACACCCTTGAAGGGATGAAGGCATGTGGAAAACACATGCTAGAGCATAGGAAAAGAATGAGAAGGAAAGAAAGGCAGAGATAAATTGCTGTGTACTGACCCCTACCTCCTGTGTCACTTGTTGCTTCACTGAAGGGACTGAGTATAACTTGCAGTGATAACAAGGAGGGAGGAGAAGTGGTTGGAGTGAAGTTGAGCTTCAGAAAGGGAAGGATAGGTGTTTTAAATGTTTGTCCTTTTTTGTTGTTTCCCAATACCTGAATCAGTAATTAAATATTTATGTTAATTGGTGATAAATTATGTTTCTGGATAGGTAGATGTGGTGGGTTGACCTTGGACTGCAGCCAGACACACATCCAGCTGCTCACTCATTCTCCCTCCTCAGCAGGACAGATGGAAAAGCTCAAGATAAAGACAAGGAGATCACTTACCCAGTTGCCATCACAGGCAAAACAGACTCGACTTGGGGAAAATTAATTTAATTTATTACCAATTAAAATAGAGTTGGATGATGAGAAACAAAGACAAAATTAAAACAACACCTCCCTCTCCACCATTCTACATAGGCTCAACTTCACTCCTTCATTCTGGATGACTCTACCTCTTCCCCCATCCAAGCGACACAAGGGAGATGGGGAATGGGAGGTTATGATCAGTACATAGTGGTTTCTCTCTGCCAGTCCTTCTCACACTTTTTCCTTGCTCCAGCATGGGTCCTCCATGGGCTGCAGTTCCTGTTGGGGGCATCTGCTCCTGAGTGGGTTCTTTCTTGGGCTGCAGATCATGTCAGGAAAAAGTGCTCCAGCATGGGCACTCCATGGACTGCAATTTCTTCAGGACATATCTACCTGCTCTGGCATGGGGTCCTCCACAGGCTGCAGTGTGGATATCTGCTCCACCGTGGTCTCCTCCATGAGTTGCAGGGGAATATCTGCTCTGGTGCCTGGAGCACTTCCTCCCTCTTCTTCTCTGATCTTGGTGTTCACACTGTTGTTTTCTCACACATTTTTTTCTTCACACTTGTCACGGTCCGTCTGGATCTCTCAAATTCATAGGACAACATACTCTGTAAATTAAAATTTATTTTATGAGCTTATTAAGAAATACAACAAACATGACAAACGGGCTCAATCCCCTTTGCCCAGACCAGTCTATCATGTGAATTCACTTGTTCACCACTCAAGTCATAAGGTTTCATGACTTATAACCCGTAACTCAACTTCTGCACCTATGAACAAAATTAGTTACCTAGCCAACGGTGAGAGTGCTCATCCTTTCTCTTCCATCAGGGTGCAGGCATCCCCTGTATCATACCAGGAAACATGAAAGCTTCAGCAGTCCAGCTGCTGTTGGATCCGCTTCAAAAGTTTTTTGTGTAAGCTGATGTTTTTATACCTTCCAAGCTGGAAGGTCTATACCATTTCCATGAGCTAGCAGATTCTGACAAAACTGCTAGACACTCAATATGCAAAGATGATGGGTGCAGGAGACAGCAATCTGCAGGTGATAATGGCTGCATAATGGCCTTTAGCTCTTTCTGGCCACCTGTCCTGCCCATGTGGTGCATATAAGAAAGAGTTTTTCCTCTTTCTTATATGTGTTTTCACAGAGGCACCACAAACTTGGCTGACTGGATCAGCTTTGGCCTGCGGTGGGGCCATTGTGGAGATGGCTGGAACTGGCTATGTCTGGCACAAGGCCCCTGACCTCTTCTCACAGCACACTTTTTAGATTGGGAAAGATCTGCTGGCTAATAGTAGAATAGTGATGGATTTTATTTAATATTTCTTCTTGTTCTCAGTAATATAGAATCGGGGCAGGAAATGGGCAATGGGAAAACATCAAAAAATTTTTGCCATTGGCCCAGTTTATTTGGTATTTATGTTGATTGTCAAGCAGATAGTGCACATCAGTTTCCAAGCCATCAGCTCGGACTAAATACAAAATGCAGAAATTTCATAGGTGCCAAGACTTAATTTTTTCAGAAATTGTATGTGGCAGCAAGGAATAAGGAAATATTATTGTATTAAGCATAGTAATTGATATCAATTACCTAGTGCTTATTGCTGAGTTAAAAGTTAACCATGGCTTTTGCAGGTGAACTAATTTGGAAAACAATAAACAATTGCTGAGTTAAGGCCAAGAAAACATAAACTGAGTTCTGGAACGTCAAGTCCAGAACAAAGACATAAGATTTCTTGTGCAGGTGGTCAACTTGGCAGAGAGCAGGGATTTAAGTATCCTTAGCTGAACTACATTCATTATAATACTAAAAATCACTCCCACAGGTCAAAAAGACCCTTGCCCAGCTGAAGACCCTTCCCCTGAGCATGCATAGATCGTATAAGAATGACTAAGCATTGATGTTAATTGTAATCAGATATATTAACCAATGAAAAGCATGTTATGCAAATAGAGGGATGATTTCATGTAATTCTTTGTGTATAAAAGAGGTACTGGGATTCACAGTAGGTGTGCTTGATTTGTGGATGGTTCCACCGAGCACCCTGCACAGAATAAATACAATATCTCTCCTGAGCGTGTGGGATTGGTTCATTGCATGCTGGGCATGAATCCGCATTTCGGACAACAGTTTTTGGTGACCCAAATGGGTCTGCCATGATGCCTTGCCCGGATCGACTTGCCAGCTCCCGGAAGGGAGAGACTCACTGGATTCCAGCACACACCGAGCTGTTTCTTCGAGGACTCTGTGATCCCAAGAAGATCGTAGCCCTGTAACTGCACACACATCTCTGACTCCTTGTGTTTATTCCCCATACTGCATGCATTATTGTACAGGCACTTCAGAGAGACACCCCAGCATGTTGATTCCCTAGAAAGGGTTTTGGGGATTTCTCCATGTCACGGTTTAAAGCTGGGCCGGCTATTAAATCTGTGGCAGACACTTTCTGTTAACCCTCCCCCCCTCCCCCCGAAGGGAAAGGGAAAGGGAAAAGGGAGAGAGACTTCTGGGTTGGAAAGTTAAAACAGTTTTAATAAACTATAATAATGAAAAAGAGTATAATAATAATAATAAAAATAATCAAATATATACAAATATATACAAAACCAAGATTGAGCTCCCCTGAAGTCAGCCACGTCACCACCGGCACTGCAGGGCAGGCTCCGGGAAGGCCCAGGCTGGGCCCAGCAATGGATGGGAACTGGATTCAGGAATGCACGGATCGGGATCGGGAGCAGCAGGAAAACAGACAGAGTCCTCTTCAGACACCGGCCATAGCAGAAAGAGAGCGAGACCCTCGTGATCCCCCCACTTTATACGGAGAATGACGTGTATGAGATGGAATACCTTCATTGGTCAATTTTGGGTCACCTGCCCTGTCCGCTCCTCCCTGCAGGTGCGACCCCCCCCCCCTTTGGCTCTTCACTCGTAAGCAGTGAGGAATTTAGCAGTGACCTTGGTTTCTCTAAGACTAAGTACAGCAAGAGCCTTTCTGCATAACATCCCTACCGGTGCCTCAGCGATAACTACAAACTTCAAGCGTTATCAGTCCTGGAAGCAGACACTGTCTTCAAAACATGCAGTCAGCCTCAGAAAGTGCAGCCACCCAGAAGAGACTTAGCTGAAAGTAAAATCACTGAAAGGAAAATTGGCCTGGTTTAGGCCAAACCAGGACACTCCATAATGGAGCCTTGTAGGCACTCCCTTGCTTTCATGCAAATGCTGGAGGTGACCCCACTTGAGTCCTGTTTTGTTGATTCTGTGATCCTCTTCTGTCATATCACTCTGGGCCCTTTGCTTGTCAGCCCTTTCCATCACTCCCTCACAGGGCTGCTGCTAACTCTCTTCCCCCCTCATGATCCCTTGTTTAAAGCTGTCACGGTTTAAAGCTGGGCTGGCGATTAAACCTGCAGCAGACGCTCTCTGTTAACCCTCCCCCCCCCACCCGAAGGGAAAGGGAAAGGGAAAAGGGAGAGAGACTTACGGGTTGGAAAGTTAAAACAGTTTTAATAAACCTATAATAATGAAAAAGAGTATAATAATAATATTGGAATAATCAAATATATACAAATATATATACAAAACCAAGATCGAGCTCCCCCGATGTCGGCAACGTCACCACCGGCACTGCAGGGCAGGCTCCGGGAAGGCCCAGGCTGGGCCTAGCGACGGTCGAGAGCTGGATTCAGGGATGCACAGATCAGGATCGGGGGCAGCAGGAAAACAGTCGGAGTCCTCCTTGGACACCGGCCATAGCAGAAAAAAGCAAGAGCGAGCAAGAGGAGCGAGACCCTCGTGATCCCCCCGCTTTATACCGAGAATGACGTGTATGGGATGGAATACCCTCGTTGGTCAATTTTGGGTCACCTGCCCTGTCTGCTCCCCCCTGCAGCTGCGACCCCCCCCTTCGGCTTTTCACTTGTAAGCAGTGAGGAATTCAGCGGTGACCTTGGTTTCTCTAAGAAAAAAGTACAGCAAGAGCCTTACTGCACAACATCCCTACCGGTGCCTCAGCGATAACTACAAACTTCGAGCGTTATCAGTCCTGGAAGCAGACACTGTCTGCAAAAACATGCAGTTAGTTTCAGAAAGTGCAGTTATTTAGAGGAGACTTAGCTGAAAGTAAAAATCACTGAAAGGAAAATCGGCCTGGTTTAGGCCAAACCAGGACATTCCACCCCTTATTCCATACCATTCACGTCATACTCAGATCACCACTAACTTTTCATTTTAAAATATATACAGATAACATTAGTTTATGATTCATTTCTATACAGAAAAAAAAAAGTTCATCAAGTTCATTTAGTTCAGGATTGTGGGTTTCCATCTGGCTAGGAGTCTCTCAGGGCAGGAGACATGGTATGAGTTTTGTCACAGTTTGTGCCCACGGGTTGCAGGTTAAAGATGTCAGTCTTGAGGAGGTTACTGGACGCCACTTGCAGTTAGCTCTGGTCTCGTCACCACTGTCTTAACCTGAAAGACACTTATGAACACTGTTAGTATTATGCAGCAATTAACATCATGCAGTTCAGAATTAAGTATTCTCACCCAAGATCAGATCACCTTCAGGGACACATCGGACTCCACCATCCTGCAGCATCACCCACCAAGTACATCCAGGTCCCTGAGCAAAAGCAATCCCATGAATGGGTTTACCTTTGCCCGTAGCAGGAAGAACCCAGACAGTTTTTCCCAACAGATTCCTTTCATGCACCACAGGGACTTTATCCCCTTCTACTGTATGTAAAAGATCTGACTGAGCAGGGCCAGCTCGGTTGATGGATCCTCTGGTGTTAACTAGCCAGGTAGCTTGTGCCAAATGCTTATCCCAGTTTTTAAAGGTTCCACCCCCCATTGCTTTTAGGGTAGTTTTTAACAGCCCATTATACCGTTCAATTTTCCCAGATGCTGGTGCATGATAGGGGATATGATATACCCATTCGATGCCATGCTCTTTGGCCCAGTTATCTATGAGACTGTTTTTGAAATGAGTCCCATTGTCCGACTCAATTCTCTCTGGCGTGCCGTGTCGCCACAAGATTTGCTTTTCAAGGCCCAGAATAGTGTTCCGGGCAGTGGCATGGGGCACAGAGTATGTTTCCAGCCATCCGGTGGTCGCCTCCACCATGGTAAGCACATAACGTTTACCCTGGTGGGTTTGAGGGAGTGTGATATAGTCAATTTGCCAGGCCTCCCCATATTTATATTTCAACCACCGCCCCCCATACCACAAAGGTTTTAACCGTTTGGCTTGCTTAATTGCGGCGCATGTTTCACAATCATGGATAACCTGTGCAATAGAGTCCATAGTTAAGTCCACCCCTCGGTCACGAGCTCATCTGTATGTTGCATCTCTTCCTTGATGACCTGAAGTGTCATGAGCCCACCGAGCTAAAAATAGTTCACCTTTATGTTCCCAGTCCAAATCTATTTGGAACACTTTAGCAGCCTGATCTGCTTGTTGGTTGTTTCGATGTTCCTCAGTTGCCCGACTTTTAGGTACGTGAGCATCTACATGACGTACCTTCACGACTAGTTTCTCTAGCCGAGTAGCAATATCTTGCCACAGTTCAACAGCCCAAATAGGTTTCCCTTTGCGCTGCCAGTTGCTTCGCTTCCACTGCTTTAACCACCCCCACAAGGCATTTGCTACCATCCATGAGTCAGTATAAAGATACAGCCTTGGCCACCTTTCTCGTTCAGCAATGTCTAAAGCCAGCTGGAAGGCTTTTACCTCTGCGAATTGACTTGATTCACCTTGTCCTTCTGTGGCTTCTGTGACTCGTCGTATAGGACTCCATACAGCAGCTTTCCACTTCCAATGCTTTCCTACAAGACGGCAGGATCCATCGGTGAACAGGGCATACTGCTTCTCATCCTCTGGTAGTTCATTATATGGTGGGGCTTCTTCAGCACGTGTCACCTCCTCTTCTGGTGGCATTCCGAAGTCTTTGCCTTCTGGCCAGTCCATGATCACTTCTAAGATTCCTGGGCGATTAGGGTTTCCTATTCGAGCCCTCTGTGTAATTAATGCAATCCATTTACTCCATGTAGCATCAGTTGCATGATGGGTAGTAGGAACCTTACCCTTGAACATCCAGCCTAGTACTGGTAATCGAGGTGCCAGGAGAAGTTGTGCTTCAGTACCAATTACCTCTGAAGCAGCTCTAACTCCTTCATATGCTGCCAGTATCTCTTTTTCAGTTGGGGTGTAATTGGCCTCGGAGCCCTTGTATCCTCGACTCCAAAATCCTAGGGGTCGACCTCGAGTCTCCCCTGGTACTTTCTGCCAGAGGCTCCAGGTAGGACCATTGTCCCCAGCTGAGGTGTAGAGCACATTTTTAACATCTTGTCCCATACGGACTGGTCCAAGGGCTACTGCATGCACAATCTCTTGTTTAATCTGTTCAAAAGCCTGTCGTTGTTCAGGGCCCCACTGAAAATCATTCTTCTTTCTGGTCACTTGATAAAGAGGGCGTACAATCTGGCTGTAATCTGGAATATGCATTCTCCAGAAACCCACAACACCTAAGAAGGCTTGTGTTTCCTTTTTGTTAGTTGGTGGGGACATAGCTGTTATTTTGTTGATCACCTCTATCGGGATCTGGCGACGCCCATCTTGCCATTTAATCCCTAAAAACTGGATCTCCCGGGCAGGTCCCTTGACCTTGCCTCTTTTTATGGCAAAACCAGCTTTCAGAAGAATTTGGATTATTTTCTCCCCTTTGTCAAAAACTTCTGCTGCTGTATCACCCCACACAATGATGTCATCAATGTATTGCAAATGTTCTGGAGCTCCACCCTTTTCTAGTGCAGTCTGGATCAGTCCATGGCAAATAGTAGGACTGTGTTTCCACCCCTGGGGCAGTCGATTCCAGGTGTACTGGATACCTCTCCAGGTAAAAGCAAACTGTGGCCTGCACTTTGGTGCCAAAGGAATAGAGAAAAATGCATTAGCAATGTCTATGGTGGCATACCACTTGGCTGCCTTTGACTCCAGTTCGTATTGAAGTTCTAGCATGTCTGGCACAGCAGCACTCAGCGGTGGCGTAACTTCATTTAGGCCACGATAGTCCACAGTTAATCTCCATTCTCCATCAGACTTTCACACTGGCCATATAGGACTATTAAAGGGTGAGCGAGTCTTACTAATCACTCCTTGATTTTCTAATTGTCTAATCAGTTTATGAATGGGGATCAGGGAGTCTCGATTGGTGCGATATTGTCGTCGGTGCACTGTGGTAGTAGCAATTGGCACCTGTTGTTCTTCAACCTTCAGCAACCCCACAACAGAAGGATCCTCTGAGAGGCCAGGCAAGGTAGACAGCTGTTTAATGTCCTCAGTCTCTACAGCTGCTACACCAAAGGCCCATCTATACCCTTTTGGGTCCTTAAAATACCCTCTCTTGAGGTAGTCTATGCCAAGGATGCACGGAGCATCTGGGCCAGTCACAATGGGGTGCTTTTTCCATTCATTTTTAGTTAGGCTCACTTCGGCTTCCAATACAGATAACACTTGAGATCCTCCTGTTACTCCTGAAATACTGATAGGTTCTGCCCCTTTATGATCCGATGGCATTAGGGTGCACTGTGCACCAGTGTCTACCAAGGCTCGATACCTTTGTGGTTTTGATGTGCCAGGCCATCGAATCCACACAGTCCAATAAACTCTGTTGTCCCTTTCCTCCACCTGGCTGGAGGCAGGGCCCCCCCTAATCAAGAAATGGATTTGTGCTGCTCACAGGGACTGGACCTTCATTTCTCCTATTCACACTTTGGAAAAAGGAATTTGAGGCCCATCTACCCTGACTGGGGTCCTGCTCACTGGTAACTGGAGCAGCCATCCTCCTAGAAAAATTCTCTCTGGTATTTCTTTTAGCTTGCAACTCACGTACTCGTGCCTGTAGGGTACTGGTAGGTTGTCCATGCCATCTGTTCATGTCTTCCCCATAACCACGCAGGGCAAACCACAGGATACCTCGTGATGTGTTCCGTTTCCTTTGAGCTGGTCCTGTAGGAGGGCGTTTTCTCTTAACAGCTGCAACGCGCGCCTGTGTAGGTAGAGAGTCAAGTTTATTCTCTATCCTGGACAGTTTGTCTGACAGTTGTTTAAATGAGTCCTTGTTTTCCTTTGTCAGTTTTTCCACAGCCGAGACACGGGCCTGCAGTGGGGAAGAAATACTATCTTCATACTGTCGCATACAGTTAGCCATTTCATCCACACTAGGTCGTGCCATAGCATTTTCTCCCCAGACTAATATTGACAATGTATGGGTATATGTCGGTGGAGCATTCTTCACAACCTTCCGGAACATGGATCGGTTGCATTCCACTTCATCAGGATCTACAGGATCTACAATGTCCCGTGGGTGTCTATAAATTATCTCTTGCACAGCTAGTTCTCTAAGGTAGTTAATACCTTTTTCTATAGTGGTCCATTTGCTTAGGTGGCTCATAACATCATCTTTATAGGGATACCTGCTCTTTACAGCTGACAAGAGTCACCTCCAGAGACTGACAGTGTTTGACTTTCTTGCGAGCGCCTTATCAATACCACCATCTCTGGACAGGGATCCCAACTGTCTGGCTTCTCTGCCATCTAATTGCATGCTATCCGCCCCATTATCCCAGCATCGGAGCAGCCAGGCAATAATTGGCTCACCATCATAACGGCTGAAATCTTTCCTTATATTTCTCAGGTCCTTCAGGGATAAGGAGTGGTAGGTTATCTCTACATCCGAGTCCTCCTCCTGTGATAGTTCTGCTTTAGAAGGACCTTTCTTCTGTGATGGGTCTGCTTTAAAAGGACGATCAAGGGAACCCCCATCTGTGTCAGGCCCTGACTCTGCCTGAGAAGGGCCCTCACCTGGGTCATGTGATGGCTCTGCCTTAGAAGGCTCTGAGTCATCATCTTCCTCTTCACGAGCTGATTTCTTTCGGTATTTCTTCCTGGTTACAGGAGCAATTGGTACAGATTCGTTAGATGCTGGGGTCTGAGTAGATGCAGTGGCTGTTTTGGGAGTGCTGAGACTCGTTAGAGTCTGAGTAGCTGCAGTGGCCATCTTGGGGGGTGTAGCAGCTGTGGTGCAGGCTGCCGAGGTTTCAGTGGATTTAGTGGCTGTAGCGGCAGCACACGCTGTAGGATCTGAGGTGGCTGCACAACACCTACAACTGTCCCTGCACCGATATTTAATCTTATCCCACATCAGAAACACATTCAGGACAACCGAAAATAAAAACATGCCACCTAGACAGCACCATCCGAATTTCACAAAATCTAGAGGAATCAGCTTGGCAGAAAAGGAGAAGGTACTATTTCCCAAAGTAAAATTGAAAGGGCAATCATTAACACAATCAGCTAAAGGACGCCTGGAGCGTGCAGATGAAGTCGCTGCTACTGATTCGCGATTAAAACTGCCCATCATTGTGTTATAGAGATAAGAGATCGGAATAGTAACTGCCCAGTTTATCACAGCATAAATCAGTATCAAACCCCATACCAAAACAATACATTTCGACCAGCGCCCACTGCTAAACCGCATGTAAACATTCATAAGAAGCAAACAATAACACAGTGCCCACGGCAGGTAAGGCATCATTGCAATACTCAACTGTGAAAGAAACTCTATAAAAAGACGAGATAACACAGTACTCAAAAATGACATCAGCATCTTCCCTATCTGTTTTAATTTCCAACCCCTCGTAAATCTCAAAGGAAGAAATCTGATACTCTCTCAGCTGAGCTCTCCAGGTCTCCTCCCGCCGGAGCCGGGATTCGACTTATCAGAGGAACCTGTTGGAGCTTCTCTCGTGCCCCACGTTGGGCGCCAATAAATCTGTCACGGTTTAAAGCTGGGCTGGCGATTAAACCTGCAGCAGACGCTCTCTGTTAACCCTCCCCCCCCCACCCGAAGGGAAAGGGAAAGGGAAAAGGGAGAGAGACTTACGGGTTGGAAAGTTAAAACAGTTTTAATAAACCTATAATAATGAAAAAGAGTATAATAATAATATTGGAATAATCAAATATATACAAATATATATACAAAACCAAGATCGAGCTCCCCCGATGTCGGCAACGTCACCACCGGCACTGCAGGGCAGGCTCCGGGAAGGCCCAGGCTGGGCCTAGCGACGGTCGAGAGCTGGATTCAGGGATGCACAGATCAGGATCGGGGGCAGCAGGAAAACAGTCGGAGTCCTCCTTGGACACCGGCCATAGCAGAAAAAAGCAAGAGCGAGCAAGAGGAGCGAGACCCTCGTGATCCCCCCGCTTTATACCGAGAATGACGTGTATGGGATGGAATACCCTCGTTGGTCAATTTTGGGTCACCTGCCCTGTCTGCTCCCCCCTGCAGCTGCGACCCCCCCCCTTCGGCTTTTCACTTGTAAGCAGTGAGGAATTCAGCGGTGACCTTGGTTTCTCTAAGAAAAAAGTACAGCAAGAGCCTTACTGCACAACATCCCTACCGGTGCCTCAGCGATAACTACAAACTTCGAGCGTTATCAGTCCTGGAAGCAGACACTGTCTGCAAAAACATGCAGTTAGTTTCAGAAAGTGCAGTTATTTAGAGGAGACTTAGCTGAAAGTAAAAATCACTGAAAGGAAAATCGGCCTGGTTTAGGCCAAACCAGGACAAAGCCTTCCTCATAAGGTCAGCTAGCCTCCTGGCAAAGATACCTTTGCCCTGCTTAGTGAGGTGGATCCCCTCTCTCCCAAGCATGTGCTGATCCTTAAACAAGGTCTCATGGTCATAGAACTCAAAGCCCTGTTGCCAACACCAGTTCCTCAGCCAATTGTTGACCTGCATTATCAGTGTCCTCCTCCTCAGACCATTTTCCCTCACCAGCAGGATTGAGGAAAACACCGCCTGGGCTCCCATGCCCTTGACTACCACCCCCAGAGCTTTGTAGTGACTTTTGATACTCTCCAGGTTGTCCCTGGCAGTATCATGTAAGAACAGCAGGGGGGAGTAGTGGGTCAGAAAGACTTCAGCAGTTCCTCCACAACACCCCAGATCTGCTTCCCCCAGCAAGCAGCAGGACTTCTCTTGACAACAGGTCAGGTTGGCAGATGCGTGCCTCTGTTTCCCACAGCAGGGAGTCACCCTTTATGATCCCAGCTGCTGGGCTTCCTTCCCCTCTAATTCCTGACTGTGGGCCCCAGTATCCCAGCATCAGAGCAACCAGGTGATACTTTGCTCGCCTGTATGACAGCTGTAATCTTTCTGCATATCTTGCAGATCACTCAGAGATAGGGACCAGGTGGTTTCTGACTCATTTATGACTTCTGTCTCTTCCCCCTCCTGTTCTTGTGACTGCTCTGCTGCAGAACAAGCTGCCTCTTTCGATTCTTCCTCCTGCTCCCTCTTAGGAGAAGATTCTTCCTCCCTTACTAATGGAGTTGACTCCCATTTCCATTGTTTCCTCTTGACTATAGAAGCGACTGTTGTCAAAGGTTGGGTCTCTGGCTTAGCCACAGTGTCCATTTGTATGTTTTCAGATCCCGAGACTCTCTAGCTCCCCTGAGGGTGCTGAACAGAGGCTAGGTAGGCATAGGCCAAGCCCCAGCACAGTGCAAGAAGTTGTGTCTCTTTGGTATAGACAAGGCATCCTTTTTTCAAATGTTCTGTCACTTCAACAAGATTCTGCACCTGTTCAGGGGTGAAGTCCCACACCATCGGAAGTGAAAATCGCTCTAAGTACCTGTCCAAATTCTCTCACACACCTTGCCACCTGTGACCAGACTGCCTCCAGGCACATCCCTGTATGGCATTCCCAAATATTCAGTTAACCTTAGAAAAAGGCCAAATCAGATTCCTGATACACACCAATAGGAGTATTTTGGTTACCCAAGGATGTTCAAGAAACTGAAGGGCCATTGTAACACAGCAGAAAACAGCTACCCTGGAAGAGAATAAAGGGAGAATTGCCAGTCTTCGTTTCCTCCACAAATTGGCTCCAGGAGGAGAAGAGGAGAAAGGTGGAATGATTAATTGTCTCCATGAGATGGTTCCTGGAGTACTGGGACAGGAGTAATGCAGGGCCCAAATAACAGATTAGGCTCAAGGCACTGTTCAGGAATAGCTAAAAACTGGTGTGTTATCATCAACACTGTTTTTTGATCACAAATCCAAAACACAGCACCATATGGGCTGCTGTGAAGAAAATTAACTCCATTCCAACCAAATCCAGTAAAACACGGAACAAGGAACACAAAAGAAGGTGGTAAAGCTACCTTTGCTGCACCAGCAATGAAGCCTTTGCAGCCTTTTTTGTCCAAAATTGGCAGAAATATGATATATCAGATATGTACTGGCTGATTCATTTGGACAGCATTATGTCCATAGTGTTCACCTTCCACATAATACACCCAAGTCTTTGCAACAAGCACCAGCATATTTTTATGACCTCGTCTACTCTGTACTGAATAATCACAAAGCTCTTTCCATAATGTTCTCTCATCTTTGGATGAGTGAGGATATATTTCATGTACTTTATTACCTCGAGGGCAAGCTATTGCTCTGTGCTGTGCTTGGATTAACACTGCAGATTGTTTAAGTTGGTGCAAAATGTAGTTTTTTAGTTCATGGACTTTTCATCAATCTTTTATATGAATTTCATCAAGTTAACTTCTAATTTTTATACAGGTGCGGAGAAAAGGACTCAGCACACGATCCAATGTGAATCAAGCATAAGCCGTTTATTACAAGAAAAAGCCCCCTTTTATAACATATTTGCTTCTGTACATGCAGCCAGGCACTGTCCATGCAAAACCCGATTGGTCGCCCCGCTTCTGCCACACGCTGTCCACGCGCCCCCCTGCAACCTCCCATTGGTCAGTCCTTTCACCATCCCCCTGTGCTGTAACATGATCCTGCAGGTGCCAAGTCCAGCACTGTTCACAGTGATGTTTACTGTCAAGTCTGGCAGAGGCTCTGTGGGAAGCACACAGGAGATAGGCCTGTGGCCTTGCTTGGAGAGCTTGTTGACTTCAGCTCTTGATTCTTTCCGTTAGCTGCAACAATATCCCCCAACAATTCCCCCTTTTTGTTTTAAAAAGATCATGGATACATCCGTATTTCTTTCATTCCCACCATTTCCTCAGGCATCATAGGATCAGCAGATCCCGTAAGTTCTTGAACCATCCATACCTTTTTCACTGCTGATTCTATCATGCCCGAGACACACTGCAACAAACAACATCCAAACAACAACATCAAAAATATTACCTGTGCCCATGTGCTAATAGAAAGAAAATTAATAGCAGTCCTATTTTGAAGTGTAGCGTGTCTAACTGAGTCTACATCTAACAGCAAATTACTTAAGGCCGCAGAAGTAGCTTTGGTCTGTTTTGAAAGCCAGCATCCCGACTCATTCAAGGTATTTAACGCTCTAGCAGCAGCTGCTCCAGGCACTAGTAAAGAAGGTGCAAAAATTTTTTAATGTAACCCACACATTGGTTTTTGGTTGAGATGGTAGCCATGCTGTAAGGCTTACTATGAGAGTATATAGAAAAACAGCTATATACAACCCTCCCATCTTCAAGTGTCTGTCTCCTGATTCTGAGTTACTTCTTTTTCCTTTCCCACGGCGGGACGCACACACCTGTCTGGCATCCAACGAGGTCCTACATACCAGGTTCCATCTGCGATCGTCCTTTCATTGATCCAAAATGCATTACAACAGGAGGATCAGTTTTATCAGTTCGAAGTTGAAGAAAGTTCAGTACATATACTGCTTTATCCAGTCTAGCTTCAGGTGTCTCACCACTCATTCCCCCTTTTTGTTTTAAAAGCATGCGTTTCAGAGTCTGATGTGCTCGCTTGATGATTGCTTGTCCCGTGGGAGAATGAGGGATGCCAGTAATGTGAGTAACACCCCAAACCTGTAAGAAAGCTTGCACCTTAGCAGAACAATAGGCAGGCCCATTATCAGCCTTTATCTGTTTAGGGATGCCCGCAGTTGCAAAAGCTTTTCGCCAGTGTCGAATAACGTGACCAGCATTGTTGCCTGTTTGCGCTGTAGCTATAATCAAAGAAGAAAAAGTGTCAATTGTTACACGAACATATTTTAACCTGCCGAATTCAGCAATGTGAGTTACATCTGTTTGCCAAATGTCCAAGGCCTGCAGTCCTCGAGGATTGGTTCCTTGTATCTGTGTAGGTTGCGGCAGTTGCTGACAATCAGGACACATAGCCACAATAGTCTGAGCATCACTGTGTGACAAATGAAATTGTCGTCGCAGTGCCCGATGTCCTTGATGAAAAAACTCATGTGACATACGTGCCTGCTGTTTAATGTCCGGCACCTGTACAGTCATTGTAGTAGAATTTGTGGGGTCAGAAACCAGAGTCCACTCGAGCATTGCCTTCTGCAATAAATCCAGGCAAATTAGTATGACTTCTTACATGTAAAACATAAAACAATGCAGTTCGGACTTGAATTTCTTGCCACAGAGCTCGCAGCAATTCAAAAACACACTGATTACGTGTATGCTCTATAACAGATCTATCCAATTGCTTTACAATGCCAGCTACATATGCTGAATCAGTAACCAAATTAAAGGGAATGGGAAAATTCTGAAATACTTCTAATACAGCTCGTAATTCTACCACCTGAGGTGAACCCTTTTGTTGTACTACCATAGATTCCCACTTGCCATCAGAATACCAGACAAGGCCCACCTTGCCTGTTTTTCCAGATCACAGAATCGCAGAATCACAGAATGTTAGGGATTGGAAGGGACCTCGAAAGATCATCTAGTCCAATCCCCCTGCTGGAGCAGGATTACCTAGACCATATCACACAGGAACGCGTCCAGGAGGGTTTTGAATGTCTCCAGAGAAGGAGACTCCACAACCTCTCTGGGCAGCCTGTTCCAGTGTTCGGTCACCCTCACCATAAAGAAGTTTTTCCTCATATTTATGCGGAACCTCCTGTGTTCCAGCTTGCACCCATTGCCCCTTGTCCTGTCAAGGGATGTCAAGATCCATCTGTAAAAATGGTAATTCCATCCACAGGAGTGTCTGCGCACAACACTCCTGTGGCAATTGGAAGTTCCGCACTCAATTTTATAACAGGATGGGAGGGCAAGTGGTAAACAACCTGTCCCGAGAAATTCTCCATGGCTGTTTGCAAAGCAAAGCTATTGGCCATACACCACTCAAAATACTGAGCTGCAATAGGAACAGTTAGTGATGCAGGATCTCTGGCCACAAGCTCCCGACATCGCATCCGTCCTTTGATGATAATCTGTGCCAATAGCTCTGCAATCATGGGGACAGTTTTCTTTGTTCTTAAAGGTAGAAACAACCAATTCCAATACATGTAACAAATCTGACCATTCTGAATTCCATTGACCAATTATTGCATACGGAATTTGCCTACCAAACAAAGTGATAATTTGTATTTCCTGATTCAAATCAATACGATGTACAAATTTGGAATGTAGCCTGCTTTCTATTTCTGTAATCAGTTGCTGTACCTCTGCGCTTTAGTGTGTCCCTTCTTTCCACATCCAAAACATTGCATCTCCTGAGTCTTATGTTCCACAGTACCCACTTTTGCACAAACCTTTATCATAGCATTCAAATCTGGTTTTCCAGGTAAAGCTTCAATGATCTTTTGACAATCAGCATTAGCATTATCCCTAGCTAATTGCGTAACTAGAGTATCTCGTAAACCAACGTCAAAAACTTGCTTTTCAACTGCTTCTTGTAGCCTCTCAACAAAGGATAAAAAGAGCTCCTTGGGTCCTTGTCTTACAGTAGTATATAATTGCATTCATATCCAGCGTGCTTTTTCCAGTTTCCCTCCACTCTGCAGCTGGTTGTTATCAGCTGACCTTGAGCATTATACTCAGACCTGCACTGCTTCACAAGATGCCCCAGCTTCCCACAGCAATGACACATCAAAACAGAGTTATCTCTCCCACTCAGCTTCGACTTCTTAAGGCAGTTTTTCTTAAAGTGACCTTCTTGCCCGCATGTATAACAACGATGAACTACCTTAACTGCTGCCGCAAATGTTTTTGTTAAATGCTCCATCTGAAATGTGGTGGTTCCTACTTTCCCGCAAGCATCCATTAGTTCAGTTAAGGTGGGGCTACAATTTTCCATCCCTGCAATAACTTTCCTGCAACCCTCATTTGCGTTGTCCTTCGCTAACTGTAACAACAACGCTTCTTTAGCAGCCCCATTTTGTATTTGTTTGTCTAAGGCAAATCACTCCCCAGTTGAATGGCTCCCACTCGGGTGGGTCGCTTCTGTCCCCTCGATATACCGAGCAAGCCAATACCCCGCCACCCATACAAGCCGATACCCCACCACCCATAGCAGCCACGGCCCTGAAATCACTCTCCGCAAGTACGTGCTCTCTTAATTTTCTCCAGAACTTGGCTGGGTCCGGGCCAGACACAGTAACCTGGACTGGCCGCAGCGCGAACAACTCCTCCACGCTACCGCCTGACTTTCCCGACCCTCGGGCTCTGCAGCAATTATGTCCCGCTTCCACCTCTTCAGAAAGGTCTATTAAGGGTGGCTCAGTCTCAGATTCGGGTAACAGGACAGTAGAAGGATCAATGTGCTGCTGCTGTTCCCTGGGTGGTGGTGGGGGGCTCTGGAGGTGTGGAGGGCGGGCGGGCGGGGGGCTCTGGCGGCGCGGTGGGGGGGGGTCTGACCTGACCGACCCCCCTCCCATTAAGACATCTACTCCATTACCATACCGAGGATCATCTTGACTGTATCGCAAATTTACCAGCGCCTGAGCTTCGGAAGCACTTATCAAATTTGACATAAACACCGCAAATTGCACAGGCTGGAAAATTATCCTTCCCAGCTGCTTAAAACCCCAAGGAGTCAAAGTCTCCATTGTCAACAACCTTAACATTTGCATACTTGGAGGAGAATTTATACCATATTGAGCTACACTCTTTTGCAAATCTTGTACAACTTTCCATGAAAAAGGAGCGTGCGTATGAGGCTCACCCGCGGCAGAATCATTAAAAAATCACAGGATAAACAGAAGGACCAGGCGCAGATCCACCTGCATCACCTCCCATGCCTCCCAGTTTCTCTACCACCTCCCACTCCCCCTGCTGAGCTGCCGATGATTTTACAGCCTCCCAAAATTTCCCAGGGTCCCAAGGGAACACAGTAATTCCCAGCACGCTAAAGAGTTTATCTGGAGGGGCATTAATCTTAGGTCTACAAGAGAGGCCCTTGGTGATACTTAGCCGATTGAGTGCCTGTGATAATTCTTCTTCTCTAGCAGAGGAGCCTTCTGTGGAGAGCGGAGGTGCAGAGGGCAGGAGGGAGGGGGGTGAAGCGCTGCCAGTCTGAGGCGCAGCCGGTGTTGGATGAGAAGAAGTCGGAAGCAGAGGGAGGGAGGGAGGGTGACCATCGTCGACAGCTTCTGATGTTATTTCGCTGAGCAGTTGCGGCGGATTAGGAGGAGATGGTTGCTCTAAATTCTTGTAGTATTCCACTACTGCATGGGGAGCAGTAGGTACAGGCGTCTTCACTTTTACCGACGCCGCATCTGTTTGTTTTCGCCTCTCACCTGCGGAGGCACCAACGCCACTGATACATGGCACAGGAGGATTAGGAGACTCCGGATTTTCTCCTTTTTCCTCCTTGCCTTGCTGCTGTTTTACCTTTTGTACAGTCTCTTTCATTACACACCAAGTTACTAATAGTTCTGTGGCAGATTTATCTCCCTTTGTCGCTGCCTCAAAAAGGGAAGATCCTAATCCTTCCCATACTGTTAAACTGAAGGCAGTAGTAGCAGATGTATCACATCCATGCTTTTTCCCCCACAACAACATTTTTCGCAACGATGGGTCCAGGAGACGTATCCCCCGTTGTTTTAAAACTGACTGCCACATAAATAAAACGGTACTCTCTTCCCTAGTTATCGTACCCCCCATCGTGCCACTGGTGGCTCACCGATTCCACGGTGTCTCCTTACTAAGTTCCCGGGTAAGCAGCTCTGCCTGCTGCTGTTCCACCAGCAAAAACCTTCTTCTGAACGTGCCTCGCCGGCCGGACGATCACATCACAGTCACCAGTTGTGGAGAAAAGGACTCAGCACACGATCCAATGTGAATCAAGCATAAGCCGTTTATTACAAGAAAAAGCCCCCTTTTATAACATATTTGCTTCTGTACATGCAGCCAGGCACTGTCCATGCAAAACCCGATTGGTCGCCCCGCTTCTGCCACACGCTGTCCACGCGCCCCCCTGCAACCTCCCATTGGTCAGTCCTTTCACCATCCCCCTGTGCTGTAACATGATCCTGCAGGTGCCAAGTCCAGCACTGTTCACAGTGATGTTTACTGTCAAGTATGCAGAGGCTCTGTGGGAAGCACACAGGAGATAGGCCTGTGGCCTTGCTTGGAGAGCTTGTTGACTTCAGCTCTTGATTCTTTCCGTTAGCTGCAACAATATTCCCCAACATACAGGCTTGTTCATCTAATGTTGCCATTTATCTTGGACCATTTATTATATGTCTGCCTTGGATATCACTGGATTGGATGTTTGACCCAATTAAGACTCTTGATCCCACTACAAGATTTAAAATTATTTTTTATTCAAATTTTATTGAAAATTGCTTGAAATTCTCTTCCTGGGTAGCATATATTCTCAAAGATCCTGTTAAGGAAATTGGGTCTTCTCATGTGAGTATAAAATAACGATCTCTGTGTCATGATGGAAGTTTGGTACTGTTCTCCTCTGCAGAAAGTGAAATGAGGAGTCACAGCAATGAAATTGATATAAATAAGTAATAAACAGTCACTACTTTCTGTGTATCTGAAGTGGAGAAGAAATTTTCAACCTCCAAAAGACAGAAAAGAATTCTAATTCTTTGATCTCTGACATACATGACATTTAAAAATGGTTGCTTGTTTGATTATTCTGTGTAAAAGCAAAGACATTTTTAACACTATCATATTACAGAGACATCAGAATCATACAATATTTTCCCTTTTTATGAATAACAGTATTGGAAAATTATATTTCGAGCCATTTTCTCATTTTCTTTTACTAATTTGGATCAGTCTGGATAAAAGAAAATGGTACAAAATGCTACAAAATAGAGCTTAATGTTATTAATTATCAATAAAATTACTAAGTTGCATATTATGGAGTAAAAAATATTCAATTCTCCACATAAGGATTATACTTAATATTTTACTTCTATTTTCTGGGGGAAGGTGTGAAGGACAGGCTGTGCCCAATTGCCATATGAATTACGACCATTAAATAGCTTCTAAGCATTAAGCCTGGGTCAGGAGACTACAAAGTACCACAGACTGTGAGAAGGAACAGGCATTAAGGTAGGATTGTCAAGAAACTATGAAAAGCCAGAAGAATGTATTGCAAAGAGCAATAGGAAAGCAGAAAGAGATCTAGAAAGGACAAGATAAAGGGAGAATATGGTGGCTAGAGAGCTATGAAAAGGAAAAGAGAAGTTCAGCATATGGAACAAGAGATTGGGGTGGGCAGTATGAATGGGACGGCTGCCTTTCCTGTTGGAGGAGGGCATGGAATAGATAGTGTAAGGGCAACCTGTGACATCAAATAGGAAAATGCGTGTAAGTGACATTCCCTTCTGACAGGAAATTTGCATTTTGTGTTTCTTTGGGTTACGTTTTTAACCTTACAACGATGACACAAAAGTAAAGGTCTGTAGGTTCTCAGAACACAAGTTAACAAAAACAGTGTAATTTATTATAGTTTTGGTGCCTTGTCACCTGAAACGATAATATCTGAGTTTTCCTGTATCCAACATGATCCATAGATACCACTGAATCACAATTAACACAAATATATTTCTATTTTAATTAATCAATTGGAAAGCCTTTCCTTTTTCTCAAGATTTTGTTTCATTTTGAAGATCATAGTTACTAAAAACTGTTGTTTTAAATAAAGAACCTCTTTTTTAAAGATTTTTCTAAGCCATCATATCAGTGATCCTGCTTACATAAGCATAACTGAAGTGACAGAAAAATATTCCATGAAGAGGAAGGGGAAAAGTTCTTATGCTGTGCTGGTGAGCACACTGCATAGAAGCAGTGTTTTGCGTAAAATAACCTTCTTGTGAGGTGAGGAAACAAATATTTTGCTGAGTTGTTGCAGATCTGAATTTCTCATTATTAAAGGGGTATTAATGAATTGAAAGGAGTTCAGAAAAGAGCAACAAAAATGATCAGACTCTGTCTGTATGTGAACACATGAAGAGAATTGGCTACATGTGAATGTTTTGAAGAAAGAATGACTGCCTGGGAAAGCACAAATGCAGAAATATTTCCATCACAGATAGTAAGGGATATGTTCTGGAATGTAGTTGTCTCCATTTAGCCCACACCCAGGGCTAAACAATAACCAGTTGTTCTATCACCCAATCTTCCCTCCCCAACTAAGAAAGGGAATTGGGAAAAGGAGGGAGACTCATGGGTTGAAATTTAAACAGATTTAATAAAATAAGAAAACCAATATTGATACTAATGTAAAAGACACAAAATTATACTTAGCTCATGGAATGGTGGCAAGTCCCTCCAGAGATATCAACCATTGAGAAGACAAGAAAGGAGAAAGAAAAAAAGAGAGGAGAGCAGAGGAAAAACCTCAAATGCCCAGCAAGATTTCCCATTTATAGTGAACCTGACGTTAATGTTATAGAATACACCTGTCAGTCAGCCTGGGTCAGATGCCCTGGCTTACTGCTAATGGCCTTGATCACCATACCACAGCTGGCCACAAACTGAAACAAAATGTAACAAAAAAAGTGATTCATAAATTTTATCCCCACAAAACCAGGACAGGATTCCACCCCTTATTCTATATCATTTACGTCACATCCAAGTCACTATTTTCCTCATCTCTTGATATATATACACACAGAGATATTCTCTTAATCTATGGGCTATCTCTCTAAGAAGTCCATTGAATTAGTTTAGTCCAAAACCGTGGGTTCCATTTCTCATAATAGTCTCTCAGGGCACAAAAAACTGATGTTGGGTTCACTCAGTCAGCAGATTGGGACCAGGCCTCAAAACAGTGTAACAGACAGGTGAAGTTGAGCGCAACAGAATGATGTGTTGCATCTGGAGCTCAGAGCTGGTATATCTGGTGCAGCCCATGTTCACAGTCTGGTGTGATTCTTACTGTGATAAATAACTAGAGAAATGATGACAAGCAGTATCATATAACAATTAGCATAATACAGTTGAAGTTATTGGCTATTCTCACCCAAAATCAAGTCTCCTTGGGGTACACATCTAACTTCCCCATCCTCCTGCATCATCCACCAGGTGCACCCAGGTCCTTCAGCAAAAGCAACTCCATGAGTGGGTTTACCTTTGCTCAAGGCAGGAGTAATCCAAACTGTTCTCCCCCAACATGTTCCTTGCGTATACCACGGGGACTTTATCCCCCTCTACAGTGCGCAACAGCTCGGATTGAGCAGGGCCAGCCCCATTGACAGATCCCCTGGTATTAACTAACCAGGTGGCTTTTGCTAAGTGTTCATCCCAATTTTTTGAATGTCCCTGCACCCATCACTTTCAATGTAGTCTTCAACAGTCCATTGCATCGTTCAACTTTCCCGGCAGCTGGTGCATGGTAGGGGATGTGATATATCCATTCAATACCATGCTCTTTAGCCCAGGTGTCTATGAGGCTGCTTCGGAAATGAGTCCCATTGTCTGACTCTATTCTTTCTGGAGTACCATGTCACCACAAAATTTGCTTTTCAAGGCCCATAATAGTGTTACGGGCAGTGGCATGAGGCACAGGATATGTTTCCAACCAGCCGGTACTTGCTTCCACCATCGTGAGCTGTAGAGGGGTTTTTGGAGCAGAATGGTCATATAATGAGCCAGAAGTATGAGAGTATGGAGTGAAGGCCTAGCTGCGTGAGAAGATTCATGTAGCTAGTGTCAACAAGCCGACCTTGGAGAGATGAGGAAAAACAGCAGCTGAGCAAACAAGAATTGAGGGAGTAGCCGGTGGGAACCGAACACGGAGAAGAAACAAGAACTGATGGAGCCAATTAAGGAAGGACCAGTGGCAGAGCAGTGACCAATCAACACATCAAAGAAGAGTATGTTTAGTAATATTAACAAATAGCAATGCACATGCTTACAGCCAGGGAAAGTACAAAATGTATAAAAGGGACAGCTTATGCTTAATAAACGTCTTCACTTTGATTCACATTGGATTTTGTGGAGGCGTGTTCCTTCTCCTCAGAGAGCACATAGCGCTTGCCTTGTCCGGTTTGTGAAAGGGAGATGTAATCAATCTGCTAGGCCTCTCCATACTTATATTTCAGCCATCGTCCTCCATACCACAGGGGTTTTAGTCATTTGGCTTGTTTAATTGCAGCACAAGTTCCACATTCGTGGATGACCTGTGCAATAGTGTCCACGGTCAAATCCACACCTCGGTCATGGGCCCATCTATATGTCACATCCCTGCCTTGATGGCCTGATGTATTATGGGCCCACCGAGCTAAAAATAATTCATCTTTATGCTGCCAGTCCAGATCTACTTGGGACACTTTCACCTTAGCAGCTTGATCCACCTGCTGGTTGTTTTCATGTTCCTCAGTGGCTCTGCTCTTGGGTACGTGAGCATCTACGTGACGTACCTTCACAACCAGCTTCTCTAATCAGGTAGCAATATCCTGCCACAATTCAGCTGCCCAGATGGGTTTGCCTCTGCACTGCCAGTTGTTTTACTTCCAGTGCTTCAACCATCTCCACAGAGCATTTGCTATCATCCATGAGTCAGTATACAGGTAATTTTCCTCAGTCAGCAATACCTAGAGCCAGCTGGATGGCTTTTACCTCTGCAAACTGACTCAACTCACCATCTCCCTCAGCCACTTCTGCCACTCATTACATAGGACTCCACACAGCAGCATTCCACCTTCACAGTTTGTCTACAATACGACAAGATCCATCAGTGAACAAGGCATGATGCTTCTCATTCTCTGATAGTTTATTATATGGTGGGGCCTCTTCAGCATGCATCACCTCCTCCTCTGGTGACATTCCAAAATCATTGCTTTTGGGCCAGTCCATGATTACTTCCAAAATTCCTGGGCGATTTGAACCCACTAAGTAATCAATGCAACCCACTTACTCCACATAGCATCCCTTGCATGATGTGTAGAGGGCATCTGCCCTTTAAACATCCAGTTCAACACTGGCAATCTGGGTGCTAGGAGGAGCTGTGCCTCATTACCAATTACTTCTGAGGCAGCTCCAACTCCTTCATAGGCTGCCAGTATCTTTTTCATTTGGAGTATAACTGTCCTCTGATCCTCTCTATCCCCGACTCCAAAACCCGAGGGGTCGACCTCGAGTCTTCCCCGGTGCCTTTTGCCAGAGGCTCCAGGTAGGGCCATTCTCCCCAGATGCCATGTAGAGGACGTTCTTTACATCTGGTCCCATCTGGACTGGTCCAAGGGCCACTGCATGAACTAGGCCTTGTTTAATTTGCTCAAAAGCCTGTTGTTGCTCAGGGCCCCATTTAAAGTCATTCTTCCAAGTCACTTCATAGAGAGGGCTCACAACCTGACTGTCATGTGGAATGTGCATCCTCCAGAAGCCTACTACCCCTAGGAAAGCTTGTGTCTCCTTTCTGTTAGTTGGCGGAGACATGGCTGTTATTTTGTTAATTACATCCATTGGGATCTGACAGCGGCCATCTTGCCACTTGATTCCTAAAAACGGGATCTCTTTTGCAGGTCCCTTGACCTTTCCGCGTTTGATGGCAAAACCAGCTTCTAGAAGAATTTGAATTACTTTTTCCCCTTTCTCAAAAGTTTCTCGTGCTGTATCACCCCATACAATGATGTCATCAATGTACTGAAGGTGTTCCGGAGCTCCACCCTTCTCCAGTGCAGTCTGGACCAGTCCATGGCAAATTGTGGGGCTATGTTTCCACCCCTGGGGCAGTCGATTCCAGGTGTACTGGATGCCCCTCCAGGTAAAAGCAAACTGTTGCCTACACTCTGCTGCCAAAGGAATGGAGAAAAATGCATTTGCGATGTCAATCGTGGCATACCACTTTGCTGCCTTTGACTCCAGTTCATAATGGAGTTCTAACATGTCTGGTACAGCAGCACTCAGCGGTGGTGTGACTTCATTCAGGCCACCATAGTCCACAGTTAGTCTCCATTCCCCATTAGATTTTTGCACTGGCCATATGGGACTGTTGAAGGGTGAGCGTGTTTTGCTGATCGCTCCTTGATTCTCCAGTTGACAGATCAGCTCATGGATGGGGATCAGGGAGCCTCTATTAGTATGATATTGTCATCGGTGGACCGTTGTAGTAGCAAGGGGCACCTTTTGCTCCTCGACCCTCAGCAGCCCCACAGTAGAAGGGTCCTCTGATAGACCAGGCAGGGTAGACAGCTGTTTCAGAGTTGGCGGCAGCGGCGGCAGCAGCGACAGCAGTGGCAGCAGCGACAGCGACTGAGGTGAGTGTGGGGCGAGGGTGAGATCGGGCTGTACCAGGCGGGTTCCTTACTCAGGGCCACCCGAGCAGCAGCCCCGAGTCCCGTCTGGACCCAGAAGTTCCCGGCAATGAATCAGGAGAGGAGGGGGCGGAGCCGGAGGCACCGCAGGAGATTTGAAGGGCCCCTGGGGAGCGCGAGTGACCCGGAGCACGGCAAACAGGGGCGTGGTAGTTTGCGCGGCAGTTTGCGCAGGCAGGGCAAGCAGAGTAGGCGGGCAGGCAGGTATGGTTTCCACTCGGCGGGGCCCTAAGTCCTCTGCCGGTGACAGAAAGGACATGGCAACCCAAACAGACCTGCCGCCGAAGCATGCGGAGGTGCAGGTGGCAGGCTGCAAGGAGTGCCAGAGCCTGGCCCTGGCACTCGAGGGTAAGGGAGACCTCACCTGTGTGAGGTGTGAACAGGTCGACGACCTGATCTCCTTGGTGGCCCAACTCAAGGACGAGGTGGAAAGGTTAAGGAGCACAAGAGCATCCCAGGAAGAGGATGGCGGGCAGTGCTGTTCCCTGCCTGCCCTGGGGAAAACGGACGGGCCTAATGCACCCCGGGAAGTGCAGGATCCTCTTCCTCCTCCACAAAGAACAGGAGGAGACCTAGGGGATGGGGGGGAATGGAGGCAGGTCCCTGCTCGGGGTGGTAGGCGGATCCCATCCCGACCTTCCTCCCCTCCCCACGTCCCCCTGAAAAATAGGTATGAGGTGCTGGAGCCTGAGTGTCTTCCTGAGCGTCAGGAAGACACGAATCTAGGTGAAGGACCTTCTAAGGGGCTACGTAAACAGAAGCAACCAACTAGAAGGGTTGCAACCAGCTCCAAAAAGGAGAAAAGAAAAGTAATTGTTGTAGGCGACTCCCTGCTAAGGGGAACGGAGGGCCCCATATGCAGGCCAGACCTGACTCACAGGGAAGTCTGCTGCCTCCCTGGGGCTCGGGTAAGGGATGTTGCCAGGAGGATTCCTGAACTGGTGAGGCCCTCTGACTACTACCCACTATTAGTATTCCAGGTGGGTAGGGATGAGATTGAAGGGAGAAGTCCCAGGGCAATCAAAAGGGACTTCAGGGCCCTGGGGCGTTTAGTGAAGGGGGTAGGTGCGCAGGTTATATTCCCTGCAATTCCTTCGCTGTTAGGTGAAAATAGGGAAAGGACTATGAAAGTACAACAGATTAATACGTGGCTAAGAGACTGGTGCCGTAGGTGGGATTTTGGGTTTGTTGACCACGGGGTGGCTTTCATGGCACCGGGCCTGCTTATGCCGGATGGGGAACAGCTGAGTCAGAAGGGGAAAAGGGTTATGGCCCAGAAGTTGGCAGGGCTGATCAAGAGGTCTTTAAACTAGGTTCGATGGGGGAGGGGGATAAGACCAGGGCAGCCACAAATGAACCTAGGGGCGAAAGGCCTGCGTCGGGGGCAAGGCCGCTAGCCCAGCTGAAGGGCATTTACACCAATGCACACAGTATGGGCAACAAACAGGAAGAGCTAGAATCCACTGTACAGCAGGAAGGTTATGATGTGGTTGCCATCACAGAAACGTGGTGGGATGACTCTCATGACTGGAGCGCTGCTATGGATGGCTATAATCTCTTTAAGAGGGACAGGCGAAGCAGGAGAGGCGGTGGGGTAGCGTTGTATGTTAGGGAGTGCTTGGACTGTGTCGAAATTGAGGAAGATGGTGAGGATGACAAGGTTGAAAGTCTATGGGTAAAGATCAGGGGGAAGGTCAGCAGGGCAGACATTACGGTGGGAGTCTGTTATAGACCACCCAACCAGGATGAGCAGGCGGACGAGGCGTTTTACAAGTGGCTGTCAGAAGCCGCCCGGTCGCCAGCCCTTGTACTCGTGGGCGACTTCAACTTGCCAGATGTCTGCTGGAAATTCAACATGGCAGAGAGGAAGCAATCTAGGAGGTTCCTCGAATGTGTGGAGGACAACTTCCTCATGCAAGTGGTAAATGAGCCCACTAGAGGAAGGGCCCTGCTTGACCTGTTGTTTGTGAACAGAGAAGGACTAGTGGGAGATGTGAGGGTCGGTGGCCGTCTTGGGAATAGCGACCACGAAATGTTAGAGTTTTCGATAGTGGGGGAAGTAAGGAGGGGCAAGAGGAGAACTTCTGCCTTAGATTTCCGGCAGGCTGACTTTAGCCTGTTTAAGAGGCTGGTGGACCGAGTCCCTTGGGAGTTGGTCCTGAAGGGCAAAGGAGTCCAGGAAGGCTGGACATGCTTCAAAAGGGAATTGCTAAATATTCAGGAGCAGGCTGTCCCGGTGTGTAGGAAGACAAGCCGTCGGGGAAAAAGACCGGCCTGGTTAAACAGAGAACTTAGGCTAGAACTTAAGGAAAAAAAGAGAACCTACTTGCTCTGGAAGAAGGGTCGGGTAACTTGGGAGGTCTATAGGGACGTTGCCAGGTCGTGTAGGGAGAAGATTAGAAGGGCCAAAGCTCAATTAGAGCTTGATTTGGCTGCTACAGTCAAAGATAACAAAAAAAGCTTCTACAAATACATCAACAGGAAAAGGAGGGTCAAGGAGAGCCTCCACCACTTGCTGAATGAGGAGGGTACTGTAGTGTCAGGGGATGAGGAAAAGGCAGAGGTGCTCAATGCCTTCTTTGCCTCGGTCTTTAATGTCAAGACAGGTTGTCCTCAGGAGACTCGGCCCCCAGAGCCTGAAGTCAGGTGCGGGGAGGCTGTGTGAACCCCCCGTAATCCAGGAGGAGATGGTTAGTGACCTGCTGTGCCAGTTGGACACCCACAAGGCTATGGGCCTGGATGGGATTCACCCCAGAGTAATGAAGGAACTGGCAAATGAACTTGCCAAACCACTCTCTATTATCTACCAGCAGTCCTGGTTAACTGGAGAAGTTCCAGCTGACTGGAAATTAGCAAATGTAACGCCCATCTACAAGAAGGGTCGGAAGGATGATCCAGGGAACTATAGGCCTGTCAGCCTGACCTCGGTGCCAGGCAAGGTAATGGAACAGATCATCCTGAGTGCCATTACACGGCACATGCAGGACAATCGGGGCATCGGGGCCAGCCAACATGGATTCATGAAAGGCAGGTCCTGCTCGACCAACCTGGTCTCCTTCTATGACCAAGTGACCCGCTTAGTAGATGAGGGCAGGGCTGTGGATGGAGTCTATCTAGACTTCAGTAAGGCATTCGACACTGTCTCCCACAGCATCCTCCTAGACAAACGGGCTGCCCGGGGCTTGGATGGGTGGACTCTTCGATGGGTAAAAAACTGGCTGGATGGCCGAGCTGGATGGCCCCCAGGGAGGGGGGGGGGGGGGGGGGGGGGGGGGGGGGGGAGGGGAGGGGGGGGGGGAGGGGAGGGAGGGGGGGAGGGGAGGGGGGGGGGGGGAGGGGGGGGGGGGAGGGGGGGGGAGGGGGGGGGAGGGGGGGGAGGGGAGGGAGGGGGGGAGGGGGGGGAGGGGAGGGAGGGGGGGGGAGGGGGGGGGGAGGGGGGGAGGGGGGGAGGGGGGGGGGGGGGGGAGGGGGGGGGGGGGGGGAGGGGGGAGGGGGGGGAGGGGGGGGAGGGGGGGGGAGGGGGGGGGGGGAGGGGGGGGGAGGGGGGGGGGGAGGGGGGGGGGGGGGGGGGGGGGGGGGGGGAGGAGGAGGAGGAGGAGGAGGAGGAGGAGGAGGAGGAGGAGGAGCCTCAGATACCTTCTCCCCAAGCTTTCCCATTTATAGTGAACCTGACATTAATGTTATAGAATACACCTGTGGGCCAGCCTGGGTCAGCTGCCCTGGCTTACTGCTAATGGCCTTGATCACCATACCACAGCTGGCTACAAACTGAGGGGGAGGGGGGAGGGGAGGGGGGAGGGGGGAGGGGGGGGGGGGGGGAGGGGGAGGGGGAGGGGGAGGGGGAGGGGGGAGGGGGAGGGGGGGGGGGGAGGAGGGGGAGGGGAGGGGAGGGGGAGGAGGGGGAGGGGGGAGGGGGAGGGGAGGGGGAGGAGGGGGAGGGGGAGGGGGGAGGGGAGGGGGAGGAGGAGGGAGGAGGGGGAGGAGGGGGAGGAGGGGGGAGGAGGGGGAGGAGGGTGGAGGGGGGGGGGGGGGGGGGGAGGGGGGAGGGGGGGGGGGGGGGGGGGGGAGGGGAGGGGGGGGGGGGGGGGGGGGGGGAGGGGAGGGGGGGGGGGGGGGGGGGGGGGGAGGAGGAGGAGGAGGAGCCTCAGATACCTTCTCCCCAAGCTTTCCCATTTATAGTGAACCTGACATTAATGTTATAGAATACACCTGTGGGCCAGCCTGGGTCAGCTGCCCTGGCTTACTGCTAATGGCCTTGATCACCATACCACAGCTGGCTACAAACTGAAAGGAGGTGTAACAGAAAATTGATTCTATAACTTTTATTCCTGCAAAACCAGGACAGTATTAAAATATTGAAGAACAATAGTAAACATAAGCCAGTGTATTTTTTTTCACTGTCAATGTAATGTATTTTACCATCAGAAAGTTTTTGTCACTGTGACTGATAGTTTTGCAAGGGAGGTCCCATTTCTAGGATCTTGTAAAACTGGACTGGATAAATACTAGAAAACTGACTGTATACATTAATTCTGTATTGGCAGAGAGATGAATGAGTACTATGTTATGTATTTATATCTCTTAGCAACTATGAATCATAGGCAGCAAATGCTGTTAAAGACTATAGCTGAATTTTGAGTGGGAAATTCAAAATAATTGTAGACATTATACAATCATATTATTGGCCATGCATAACAGTTTTTATCTGCTTACTTGTTACTTCATATTGAAAGCATTTCTTTTCTAAAGTCAACTTTAAGTAAGATACTGTGCTGGATTCCAGTGAGGCTTTAGGCTTGTAAACTCTGGAAAGCAATTGATGTCAGAAGTCAGTATGTTATAATAATCTATAATAACGGTGGTGGGAGGGTGTTTTTAGTTTTGTTTTTAAGTCTCTGAATGTCTGAAAAGGATGCATTTTTTTTTTCTCCTGTGTACCATTCTCATCCGAAAAGGCTTGTATTTAACATTGTGGTGAGTTAACCATGGCAGGCTGCTAGCTGCTGTCTCACTCCCCCTCCTCAACAGAACAGGGGGGGAAAATAAGATGAAAAAGCTCGTAGATTGAGATAAGGACACCAGTTACCGTCAGGGGCAAAACAGACTCGACTTGGGGAAGATTCATTTAATTTATTGCCTGTTGCCGCTTGTCTGCGGCAAGCTCCGTTCGGTTGCTGGCTGGCCTGAGGCTATCCGCACCCCAGGGCCATTGAGCACTGACACCAATGTGAGGATGCAACAAATGGCGTTTATTTAACTGCGCAACAGCCTTATATAGTCGTCTTGTCCCGTACGAACTCGCACGATAATGACACATCCTGCTCCTTTCGCCACGCCTACCTTCCGTTACAGCCAGAGATTTTCCGGTCGCCATACCCTAATCTACCTACAATTGCCAATTAAAAATAGAGTAGGATATTGAGAAACAAAATAAAGCAAAGTTATTTTCACATGCTTAACAACAAGGTTTTTGAGAGAGAGGTTCAAGCCATGGTTTTAGAGTGAGTGCTATTTTATTTTATCTCCGCTTAAAAAAATGGAGTATTTGGGCTATTACTGAATTTCCTTACAGTTTAAAGGAAACTATATATCCTGTTTTGTTGACTATTAATATGTATATGAATATGAATGCATGGTTCCATTAGTCAGAAATATGAGAAGTCTATTAATCATCTTGTATTTTTCTTCTTGCTTTGCTTATTGCTGTTATTCCTCATCATTTCTATGATACGTTGTAGTAGAGGCCAAAGTATTTGTGGGACTGATGTACTGAAAGAAAAATTACCTCTGATAATGTGAAAAGAAGCCCTGTCAGCACAAACTATCTCTGTAGCTGTCTCCCAGAACTTCTGATTTAGCACCTCCAGCTTTCTTAAGAATTGGACATCCAAGTTTCCCAGTTCTGCTTATGGGCCCAGGTCTGTCACGACTTTAGGCTTGGCACTTCTATTATAGAGAAATGGAGCTTGCTTGCGGAGTATGCCCTGAATTACTGATTAGCTTTCAAAAGCTTTTGAAAGTGGATTATTTATATATAAATATATAAAAATATTTGAGATTTAGAACTTAATTTATTGACTATACACTTAAGCTGTGTGTTGTAGTACTTTTTCTTGTAGCCTTTGAAGTAGTACCTTTTTCTGACAAAGTGGCTCAAACTATTATTTGTAGTATCAGGAACTCTAGTGTCCTGTGTAAACTTTATTGCTAAGTCAATGGTGGTCAACTTTATTGCTAAGTCAAATCTACAAAACATGTAGTTTACTTCAGAACATACTGTTATTCTCTATTATTCTAGCTGAAAGGAAAATTACTGACAGGAAAGCTGATTCTGTTTAAAGGTAACACAGATCAGGCCTTTTAGAGCCTACTCTGAGGCCTACTCTTGCTAAACAGTTGCTAAACCATCCGGTATCAATTTCCCCCTTTGGAAGTAGTTAGATTTATTATCTCACTACTTCCATATACTATTCTCAATGATTGCCTCAACACAACCCACGCAGATCCCTATGATAATTATAATCACAACTATATAAACTATTCCCTCTAATAATGTGGCTAACCATCCTTTTAGAAACAATCCACCATACTCCTGCGCCTGTAGAGACAGAAACATAACCTCGACCCATTAGTAATAGTTCCCCTGGTCCCAACCACTCGTTAGTACCTGGTTCCCTATACCACACTTTGCCTTTGTTTTGCACATAGCTTGCTCCCTGTCGAACTGCCTCCCAATGTATTACAATTGGGGGTCGCTCCTTATCTCCTGCTAAAGTTAAATGGTTGAGTACATAAACAGCTTTTGCAAGTCTCTCAGAAGGTTCAGTCTCCTCTCCCCCTTTTTGTTTTTGCAGAAGCTGTTTCAATGTACTATGAGCACGTTCCACAATCGCCTGACCCATAGGCAAATGAGGAATCCCGGTGACATGTGTAATACCCCATAGTTGACAAAATTGACGAAAAATTTATGAACAGTATGCTGGTCCATTATCAGTCTTAAGTTGTTGTGGAACCCCAAGACTTGTAAAGCAAGCAAGTAAATGTCATTTGACATGACGACCTGTTTCCCCAGTTTGTTCTGTTGCCCATATTATATGTGAAAACGTATCAACAGATACATGAACATATTTGAACCTTCCAAATTCTGCAATGTGAGTAACGTCCATTTGCCACAGTTGCAACGCACTCAATCCTCGAGGATTTACCCCTATTCCAATTCCCATGCCAATTTTCTGACAACTAGGACAACCACTAACTAATTCACGTGCTTGTGCCATGGTGAGGTGAAATTGTTTCGCTAACATTTTCGCTGATTGATGAAAGAATTGATGGGATAGGTGTACTTGTTCAAATAAATTTGGTGATATTTGCGTATAGGACACAAGTATGTCTGCTTTATTATTTCCAATGCTCAAATCTTGATCAAATTGATGACTACGAATGTGGGTGACAAAATAAGGTATCTCTCTGAGGTTTATTGCTTGATGCAACTGTAGCAAAATAGTGTAAAGTCGCATATTTCTTATTGGTCCATTTTACAAAAACCTGATATATCGCAAAAAATTCAAGTGTCTGCAATGAGTCCTCAGTAAATTCCTGAGAATTTACAATGTTTCCATTGTCCATCCTTTTGTCAGGTAATAACTGCTGAATGTGATCGCTTTCCTGCATCAGTAAAAACAGTTAGTCCAGTCACAGGTATCTCTGATCTGATAGGTTTTTCTTCCCAATCCTGTTTGCAAATAAACTGTAGCTTTTTATCTCTTGGCAAATGTGTTAACAATTGTCCAGTAAAGTCCTGTAAGGCCATTTGAAAAAGAGTTGACTGATTTGTTAACCACTGTAGATATTCCTTTCTGATAGGTAAATAGATAGCATCTGAGTCTAGTCCGGTAATGTCTGTAATCCTTTTATGTACTTTGATAAGCAATTGTGCTATTGCTTCCACTCTGGTACAAAGTGTTGTTTTAGGATGAAAAAACAAAGAGTCCACTCGAGCATTGCCTTCTGCAATAAACCCAGGCAAATTAGTATGATTTCTTACATGTAAAACATAAAACAATGCAGTTCGGATTTGAATTTCTTGCCACAAAGCTCGCAGCAATTCAAAAACACACTGATTACATGTATGCTCTATAACAGATCTATCCAATTGCTTTATAATGCCAGCTACATATGCTGAATCAGCAATCAAATTAAAGGGAATGGGAAAATTCTGGAATATTTTTAATACAGCTCGTAATTCTACCACCTGAGGTGAACCCTTTTGTTGTATTACCATAGATTCCCACTTGCCATCAGAATACCAGACAAGGCCGTCTTGCCTGTGTTCCCAGATCCATCCGTAAAAATGGTAGTTCCATCCACAGGAGTGTCTGCGCACCACACTCCTGTGGCAATTGGAAGTTCCGCACTCAATTTTATAACAGGATGGGAGGGCAAGTGGTAAACAACCTGTCCCAAGAAATTCTCCATAGCTGTTTGCAAAGCAAAGTTATTGGCCATACACCACTCAAAATATTGAGCTGCAAAATAGGAACGGTTAGTGATGCAGGGATCTCTGGCCACAAGCTCCCGACATCGCATCCGTCCTTTGATGAATAATCTGTGCCAATAGCTCTGTAACGAATCTGATCATTCTGAATTCCATTGACCAATTATTGCATACGGAATTTGCCTATCAAACAAAGTGATAATTTGTATTTCCTGATTCAAATCAATACGATGTACAAATTTGGAATGTAGCCTGCTTTCTACTTCTGTAATCAGTTGCTGTATCTCTGAAGTAGTGTGTCGTGGCGCTGTTAAAGTTGTGTCCCCTGCTAACAATTGGAATAGAGACTGCAATTGTGACAACGTAAGCCCCAAGTACGGCCGCAGCCATAACTTGAGCCTTATGTTCCACAGTACCCACTTTTGCACATGCCTTTATCATAGCATTCAAATCTGTTTTTCCAGGTAAAGCTTCGATGATCTTTTGACAATCAGCATTAGCATTATCCCTGTTTGCCACAGGTCCAAGGCTTGGCAGCCGCACAGGTTAACCCCGTGTGGAAACACCAGTCCTGCGCTCCCTGCGGTTTGGGCTGCGAGTTAACTGCATAGGCCTGGAACTGGTTGGGAAGATTCATTTGTGTCAGCATACGGTTCCCCCCCCTGCATTCTGCAGCTGGTTGCTATCAGCTGACCTTGAGCATTATACTGAGACCTGCACAGCTTCACAAAATGCCCCAGCTTCCCACAGCAATGACACATCAAAACAGAGTTATCTCTCCCACTCAGCTTCAACTTCTTAAGGCAGTTTTTCTTAAAGTGACCTTCCTGTTCGCATGTATAACAACGATGAACTACCTTAACTGCCGCCGCAAAAGTTTTTGCTAAATGCTCCATCTGAAATGTGGTGGTTCCTACTTTCTCACAAGCATCCATTAGCTCAGTTAAGGTGGGGTTACGATTTGCCATCCCCACAGCAACCCCTCTGCAGTCCTCACCTGTGTTGTCCCTCGCCAACTATAGTGGCAATGCTTCTCCCACAACCCTCCAATCCAACAGTTGCCAAATATTTCTTCCCTCAGGACCCGCACCCACAATCACCGGATATGCCCGTGGAATCACAACTCCTTCTAATAACGCATCTCGAATGACCCCTTTCCATTTTACTCCTCCCCCCTCTTCCCCTGTATACGCGGGCGGACGCTGATTCTCTCCCTCACCTCCCACATTACCAGATGGACGCAAACCTCCCCCCCCGCCCTGATCTAAAGGTGGAGTAGGGAGTTGTAAAGGAGGTTGAGGTGGCCCTAATACTTGTCCCGAACACAGAGGGGGGTTTGGGGGAGACATAGTCACGTGTCCCGAGGCGTTGGCTGAACGATGCTGCTGCAATTCCGTCTTTAATTCTTCCAGTCGTCTACCAAGCTCTGTCATGTCAAGTTCGTGTCCATTTCGTGATGGTAACAGTCCTTCAAGTCCTTGTGACTCTGGTACTGCTGACTCTGTAAATGGCTAATCCGGTAAAGGTGGGTACAAAGCATGTTTACCCTCCTTCTTGTCCTCCTGCTCAGCCTCATCCGTAGAGAGATCAATGAGAGGGAGGGGGTTTCGGAGGGGGTTTCTGCCAAGTCTCCTGTTCAGCGTCTGAATCAATTAGTCCAAATCGAGCTTGTGTTTTAGGGCGCACTATCAGTCCTGATGGATCTGTATCTATTTTACTCGCTCCCCACTCCTCAGCTTTTTTCGGAGCCGTCCGTACCGACGGCGATAAAGGAGCTGCCACCGGTACAGCCACCGGGGCCGTGGGAGGTGTTGGTCCTGCAAACAGTGAGGGGGTAGTAGGCGCCTGTGGTCCTAAAGCCATAAAAGCTGTATGTGTGACTTCTCTCTCTGCTTTTATTCCTTTTAACACTTCACTAACGAGCTTCCATGTAGCAGACAATTTAAAGGCTTCCTTATCACCACTTGACACCGCATTCCAGAGAGAGTCACCAATCTTCTCCCATAAAGGCACTTCAAAGACATCATTAAAGGTTGTAAAATGTCCTTTATCTTTTGCCCAAAACAGTAACTGCTTTAATGCAGCTTCGTCATATTTAATTCCTCTCTCAGAGAGTATATGTTGGAGGAGTTTCACCACTGTCACTTCTGTCTTGGTCAGGGTAGACCCCATGTAAACACGTCCGAGCCGCATCCCATGTCGCCCAGTCCTCCCGCGCAGTCCGTAGCAGCCACAAGATAACTCCCCATGTTTTTAATTCTTTGGCAGAACCCGCTGCCATAGCTCGCTCAGCGAGCTGCATCGAGCACCGCTCCCAGGTATTCGGCTGTAAACAATCAGCCGGTCCTGCCACCGCCCCCCCCTTTAACGAGACGGTCCACACACTGGGCTACGTCTTTCGATTTCACAGAAATCTTAAATTCCCCGCCCAGTAACGAAATCACCTTTATCAAGGTTTCCATGGTTCGCGAACCCACTCCGACCGCCTGCGGTCCGCCAGCCCAGCAATCACGTCGGGGTCACCACTTGTTGCCGCTTGTCTGCGGCAAGCTCCGTTCGGTTGCTGGCTGGCCTGAGGCTATCCGCACCCCAGGGCCATTGAGCACTGACACCAATGTGAGGATGCAACAAATGGCGTTTATTTAACTGCGCAACAGCCTTATATAGTCGTCTTGTCCCGTATGAACTCGCACGATAATGACACATCCTGCTCCTTTCGCCACGCCTACCTTCCGTTACAGCCAGAGATTTTCCGGTCGCCATACCCTAATCTACCTACAATTGCCAATTAAAAATAGAGTAGGATATTGAGAAACAAAATAAAGCAAAGTTATTTTCACATGCTTAACAACAAGGTTTTTGAGAGAGAGGTTCAAGCCATGGTTTTAGAGTGAGTGCTATTTTATTTTATCTCCGCTTAAAAAAATGGAGTATTTGGGCTATTACTGAATTTCCTTACAGTTTAAAGGAAACTATATATCCTGTTTTGTTGACTATTAATATGTATATGAATATGAATGCATGGTTCCATTAGTCAGAAATATGAGAAGTCTATTAATCATCTTGTATTTTTCTTCTTGCTTTGCTTATTGCTGTTATTCCTCATCATTTCTATGATACGTTGTAGTAGAGGCCAAAGTATTTGTGGGACTGATGTACTGAAAGAAAAATTACCTCTGATAATGTGAAAAGAAGCCCTGTCAGCACAAACTATCTCTGTAGCTGTCTCCCAGAACTTCTGATTTAGCACCTCCAGCTTTCTTAAGAATTGGACATCCAAGTTTCCCAGTTCTGCTTATGGGCCCAGGTCTGTCACGACTTTAGGCTTGGCACTTCTATTATAGAGAAATGGAGCTTGCTTGCGGAGTATGCCCTGAATTACTGATTAGCTTTCAAAAGCTTTTGAAAGTGGATTATTTATATATAAATATATAAAAATATTTGAGATTTAGAACTTAATTTATTGACTATACACTTAAGCTGTGTGTTGTAGTACTTTTTCTTGTAGCCTTTGAAGTAGTACCTTTTTCTGACAAAGTGGCTCAAACTATTATTTGTAGTATCAGGAACTCTAGTGTCCTGTGTAAACTTTATTGCTAAGTCAATGGTGGTTATTTTAATTTGTATTTCTTCTTTCTAGTTTTAGTGGAAATACTTGTAATTTTCTTCTTAATAGGTAAAAATGCTTTTCTAACATTTAGGTATATTTAGAGCAGAAAATAAGCTGATTACATTTGTGCACTATTACTGGAGTAACAGATTTGCACGAGTTCTAGAGGACTGAGATACTGTATCATTTTATAAATAAATTTTCATTGAATTACTGAGATCTGAAACATTTTGTGTATTAAAGAAATTGTATGTCGTCGTCTTATCTGTTTATTGCATCTAATAATTGAAATGTGCTATCCTTAAACATTTATTTTTGTTAAAATCATTCACTTGTTCTGTTCAGATTTAATGCAAATCCTCCTGAAATCAACAGGAAGATCCCTACTTACTTCAGTGCCTTTGGATTTATTAACAGTTTGCATAAAGAGAATGCTGGAAGTTGTCATGGCCTACCGGACCTTCATTTTTTATCAGAGTGCTGGACTATGTAGCCTTCACAAGGACATTGTTTAGTCTCAATTTACTCACAATCTGATAAATCTTCTTTCTGTTTGTTTTGACTTTTGCTATTGGGTATACAGTGACTAAACAAAACAGGCATATAGCAGAGAAAGAAAAATAAATGACCTTTATACCTGAGCTTGTAAAAGAGATGAAATGCTGCAATTTTTAAACAGAAACCTGGGATACAATTTTTATTTCTCAACACACAGCAAACATTGGTAAAAGCAGATTAAACCATAAATTTTAGGCAGATGAATAAGAGAAAATCTTAAAGAATTATTTTCATTGCAATACTGTTTTGGAATTGAGGTGAATGAAAAAACTGTCTGAAAAAGATTGGGCATTGTGTTGCACATTGCAAAAGAGAGGTTCCTGTTTTTGCTCTCTAGGATGCCTTTCCTGTATTAGAACCACAAAGGGATGTGCCAGTTTCCTCATCCTTCACAGAAATGGCATCTGCACTGGAAATCCTCACCTACATGAGGATCCTCACCAATGCTGTATGGGAGACATCTATTGCTACTTCAAATTTTGTCATTGTAAACATCTAAGGTTATCTTTTCCTTCAAAATTTTAACTGATTTAACTGATTTTTCCACGTTGCAGTCCGGGCTTTACATAAGGGAACTGTAAAACATCAAATATCTGCATAGTCAGAAAACTGGAACATTCATTGGGAATGTGGTTGACTTTTAGTTATTCACTATGGAATATACTCCCAAATGCAGTTTTAGAAAGCATTTTATTAAATTTGATAATATTATTTTATACTGTGAAGAAGTATTTGAATTTTAGCGTGAACAGCTGCATTATCATTACTTGATATTGTCATTGGCAAATTATAAAATTGTTTTTGCAGAATATGGATAACACCATTCCTGAAGAAATGAGTGATTGTTTTCCTAATTATTGAGAAAAATAAATGTATTTAGTTCTGAAAGTTTAAGAATTGTAAATTTGAAACACTAACTTACTTTGTGGCACACATCTGAATAGTTAAGAAGAATTCATTGTAAAGGGAGAAATTAATTTGCATTTTTGTTGAAATTCTTGGGGAAAAAATCAAACTTCAAGTATGACTGAAAAAATATGCTTTTTCAAAGGTTTTCAAAGAATGGATTAATTAGTTTGGCAAAAGCTGCAAACTTTATTTTTAAAAAGCAAATACTTAAACGATCACAGCTTTTTTGCTCTTAGGGAGAAGGAAATGCTTAAAAAAAAATCCATAATGCACCAAAGTTCATTCTCTGCCTCCCCCTCTTTCTAGCTCCCATTTAATGTTGTCTGGAACATCTGTTAAAAAAAAAGGCAGAAACAAAACCGTTAACCATTCAGCTGCTAAATGTCCAGCTTTATTGTGAGATGGTTGTTTTCTTGGGGCACTAGTGTGTTTTGGGTACCTTTTACTTCTACCTTTTTCTACCTTTCCCTCGCCCTTTTTTTTTTTTGATCTGGGAAACAGGAGAAACAAGAAAAGAAAAGCAGTAGACATTGAACAGTCTTTCATTGTTTGAAGGAAAACAGGACAGAGCATAAAACTAGTGAGAAATAGGTGCAGGAGATGGTTATTTATTTTCTTCCTCATTAGCTCCCTATTAGGGTTGAATAATTTGGATACAGCTTTGTTCAAGTTATAGAAACATAAAATGAAAGTATGAAGAAGAGAGACCAGTGGCATTGCTGATTGTAGAGCCTCTGAGAACCTTGGGTTAGCACCAGTCTTGTGGGGTTCCCACGGGACAATGGTGGGAACGAGGTACTGAACGAGCCATGTCCAGGCATGTCCAGGGGGTGGGAATGGGGTGGTGATGAACTGACCAATCATAATACAGGACAAGGGCCTTGGCTATGAGACCAACAAGCGATGGGGGAAGTTGAGGCCCTTGGCTATGAGACAAACAAGATATAGGGAAGTTGAAAAATAAGAAAGAATGCTGCACCTGCAAGATACAGCTTTTTAGCATAAGCCAATCAGAACTAATATAGAGGCGTGTGAACAAAGCATACTAACCAATCATAATAGAGATGACACGTACACAGAGCGTGTACAAACATAGAATAGTATAAATGTACCCTCAGATATGCAAATAAAGGAGATCTGCTTAACGATCATATTGGTCTGCGTGCAGTTACTCCGTGCCCTCTCAAATTAACGGACTCAAATGGCGCCCGAACAGGGACCTGACCCCGGACCAGGGGCCTTCGGACGGAGACTGCAGAGAAGCAGCGGACAACAGCCCGAAAGGAAGGGTGAGAGGAACCAGCTGTAGAGTGCTGCCCCGGCACTGGATTTTCGCACCGGCAGGAACGGATGCGGTAAGCCCGAGTTTTGCTAGCAAAGGAAAACCTGGGTAGGGCTTCCCAGGCAGCTGGGGGAGGAATGGGGTCTACCCTGACCAAGACAGAAGTGGCAGTGGTGAAACTCCTCCAACATATACTCTCTGAGAGAGGAATTAAATACGATGAAGCTGCATTAAAGCAGTTACTGTCCTGGGCAAAAGATAAAGGACATTTTACAACCTCTAATGATGTCTTTGAAGTGCCTTTATGGGAGAAGATTGGTGACTCTCTCTGGGATGCGGTGTCAATTGGTTATAAGGAAGCCTATAAATTGTCTGCTACATGGAGGCTGGTTAGCGAAGCGTTAAAAGGAATAAAAGGAGAGAGAGAAATCACACATACAGCTTTTATGGCTTTAGGACCGCAGGCGCCTACTACCCCCTCACTGTTTGCGGGACCAAAACCTCCCACGGCCCCGGTGGCTGTACCAGTGGCAGCTCCTTTATCACCGTGGGTACGGACGGCTCCGAAAAAAGCTGAGGAGCGGGGAGCGAGTAAAATAGATACAGATCCATCAGAACCGGTAGTGCGCCCTAAAACACGAACTCGATTTGGACTAATTGATTCAGATGCTGAACAGGAGACTTGGCCGAAACCCCCTCCGAAACCCCCTCCTCCTCTCATTGATCTCTCTACGGATGAGGCTGAGCATGAGGACGAGAAGGAGGGTAAACCTGCTTTGTATCCACCTTTACCGGATTCGCCGTTTCCCGAGTCTGTTGAACAAAGTTCACATTCCGGCGCTAAACGACCACTGTTAAAGTCGCCATTTATGGAGTCAGCAGTACCAGAGTCACAAGGATTTAAAGGACCGTTACCATCACGAAATGGACACGAAATTGACATGACAGAGCTTGGTAGATGACTGGAAGAATTAAAGACGGAATTGCAGCAGCACCGTTCAGCCAACGCCTCGGGACACGTGACTATGTCTCCCCCAAAACCCCCCTCTGTGTTCGGGACAAGTATTAGGGCCACCTCAACCTCCTTTGCAATTCCCTACTCCACCTTTAGATCAGGGCGGGGGGGGAGGTCTGTGTCCATCTGGTAATGTGGGAGGTGAGGGAGAGGGTCAGCGTCCGCCCGTGTATACAGGGGAAGAGGGGGGAGGAGTGAAATGGAAAGGGATCATTCGAGATGCGTTATTAGAAGGGGTTATAATTCCACAAGCATATCCAGTGATTGTGGGTGCGGGTCCTGAGGGGAGAAATATTTGGCAACCATTAGATTGGAAAATTGTAAAAGAAGCGTTGTTGTTACAGTTAGCGAGGGACAACACAGATGAGGACTGCAGGAAAGTTGTTGCAGGGATGGCAAATCGTGACCCCACCTTAACTGAGCTGATGGATGCTTGCGGGAAAGTAGGAACCACCATGTTTCAGATGGAGCATTTAACAAAAGCTTTCGCGGCGGCAGTTAAGGTAGTTCATCGTTGTTATACGTGCGGGCAAGAAGGTCACTTTAAGAAAAACTGCCTTAAGAAGTTGAAGCTGAGTAGGAGAGATAACTCTGTTTTGATGTGTCATTGCTGTGGGAAGCTAGGGTGTTGGGGTCCGTGCGAGGAAGGAACTACAGCACACCAATATGGTGCTCTAGTAGCTTCTTTATTTTGGTTAACACACACTTTTATAACCTACATACTCTCTTATGTAACGGTTACACACTAAGCTATTGGCTACAAGTATTGTCCAAAATCTGGCTGCGTGCCACCTCTACTGTTCTAATTGGATACTTACTATAAACTTAAGCAAGCCACATCCCTATGCTTTCTTGCTATCTCATGCTGTTGCATAACAGTGTACTGGTATGTTCTCTCTATAACTTTCCCACGGTACAGGCCCCTACACTAGGGCATTTTGTGAAGCTGTGCAGGTCTCGGTATAATGCTCAAGGTCAGCTGATAACAACCAGCTGCAGAGTGCAGGGAAACTGGAGAAAGAACGTGGGGAGAAACTGTGTGCTGACACAAATGAATCTTCCCAACCAGTTCCAGGCCTAAGCAGTCAACTCGCAGCCCGAACCGCAGGGAGCGCAGGACTGGTGTTTCCATGCAGGATTAACCTGCGCGGCTGCCAAGCCTTGGACCTGTGGCAAACAGCCGTTGTGGAACGAGTACAGATGTGGGACATAAGGGTCAAGTTATGGCTGCGGCCGTACTTGGGGCTTGCGTCGTCACAATTGCAGCCTCTATTCCAATTGTTAGCAGGGGACACAACTTTAACAGCACCACGACAGACTACTGCAGAGGTACAGCAACTGATTACAGAAGTAGAAAGCAGGCTACATTCCAAATTTGTACATCGTATTGATTTGAATTAGGAAATACAAATTATCACTTTGTTTGATAGGCAAATTCCGTATGCAATAATTGGTCAATGGAATTCAGAATAATCAAATTCATTACATATATTGGAATGGCACGATTGCAGAGCTATTGGCACAGATTATCATCAAAGGTCGGATGCGATGTTGGGAGCTTGTGGCCAGAGATCCTGCATCACTAACCGTTCCTATTGCAACTCAGTATTTTGAGTGGTGTATGGCTAATAGCTTTGCTTTGCAAACAGCCATGGAGAATTTCTCGGGACAGGTTGTTTACCACTTGCCCTCCCATCCTGTTATAAAATTGAGTGCGGAACTTCCAATTGCCACAGGAGTGTGGTGTGCAGACACTCCTGTGGATGGAATTACCATTTTTACGGATGGATCTGGGAAAACAGGCAAGGCGGGCCTTGTCTGGTATTCTGACGGCAAGTGGGAATCTATGGTAGTACAAAAAAAGGGTTCACCTCAGGTGGTAGAATTACGAGCTGTATTAGAAGTATTTCAGAATTTTCCCATTCCCTTTAATTTGGTTACTGATTCAGCATACGTAGCTGGCATTGTAAAGCAATTGGACAGATCTGTTATAGAGCATATATGTAATCAGTGTGTTTTTGAATTGCTGTGAGCTCTGTGGCAAGAAATTCAAAACTGAACTGCATTGTTTTATGTTTTACATGTAAGAAATCATACTAATTTGCCTGGGTTTATTGCAGAAGGCAATGCTCGACCAGACTAGACATTACCGGACTAGACATTACTGGACTAGACCCAGATTATATCTATTTACCTATCAAGAAGGAATATCTACAGTGGTTAACAAATCAGTCAACTATTTTTCAAGCGGCCTTACAGGACTTTACTGGACAATTGTTAACACATTTGCCAAAAGATAAAAAGCTACAGTTTATTTGCAAACAGGATTGGGAGGAATAACCTATCAGATCAGAGATACCTGTGACTGGACTAACTGTTTTTACTGATGCAGGAAAGCGATCACATTCAGCAGTTATTACCTGGCAAAAGGATGGACAATGGAGACATTGCAAATTCTCAGGACAAACTGAGGATTCATTGCAGACACTTGAACTTTTTGCAATATACCAGGTCTTTATAAAATGGAAGGACTTACCTGTAAATATTGTAACAGACTCTCTTTATGCGGCAGGCATTGTAAATCGAATTGAAAGAGCTTTTATACGACCAGTGAAAAATATGCGACTTTACACCATTTTGCTACAGTTGCATCAGGAAATAAACCTCAGGGAGGTACCTTATTTTGTTACCCACATTCGTAGTCATCAATTTGATCAAGATTTGAGCATTGGAAATAATAAAGCAGACACACTTGTGTCCTATACGCAAATATCACCAAATTTATTTGAACAAGTACACCTATCCCATCAATTCTTTCATCAATCAGCGAAAATGTTAGCGAAACAATTTCACCTCACCATGGCACAAGCACGCGAATTGGTCAGTGCTTGTCCTAGTTGTCAGAAAATTGGCATGGGAATTGGAATAGGGGTAAATCCTCGAGGACTGAGTGCGTTGCAACTGTGGCAAATGGATGTTACTCACATTGCAGAATTTGGAAGGTTCAAATATGTTCATGTATCTGTTGATACGTTTTCACATGTAATATGGGCAACAACACAAACTGGGGAAACAGGTCGTCATGTCAAATGACATTTACTTGCTTGCTTTGCAAGTCTTGGGGTTCCACAACAACTTAAGACTGATAATGGACCAGCATACTGTTCACAGATTTTTCGTCAATTTTGTCAACTATGGGGTATTACACATATCACTGGGATTCCTCATTCGCCTATGGGTCAGGCGATTGTGGAACGTGCTCATAGTACATTGAAACAGCTTCTGCAAAAACAAAAAGGGGGAGAGGAGACTGAACCTTCTGAGAGACTTGCAAAAGCTGTTTATGTACTTAACCATTTAACTTTAGCAGGAGATAAGGAGCTGAGGAGAAGGAACACGCCTCCACAAAATCCAATGTGAATCAAAGTGAAGACGTTTATTAAGCATAAGCTGTCCCTTTTATACATTTTGTACTTTCCCTGGCTGTAAGCATGTGCATTGCTATTCGTTAATATTACTAAACATACTCTTCTTTGATGTGTTGATTGGTCACTGCTCTGCCACTGGTCCTTCCTTAATTGGCTCCATCAGTTCTTGTTTCTTCTCCTCCGTGTTCGGCTCCCACCGGCTACTCCCTCAATTCTTGTTTGCTCAGCTGCTGTTTTTCCTCATCTCTCCAAGGTCGGCTTGTTGACACTAGCTACATGAATCTTCTCACGCAGCTAGGCCTTCACTCCATACTCTCATACTTCTGGCTCATTACATGACCATTCTCCTCCAAAAACCCCTCTACAATTCCCCCTTTCTTTTCTTGAGCCAGAAAGGCCGTGTTTATTGTCCGCTGCAGGGCCCTTTGCAAGCAGGAGAATAAACACGGTAATACAAGCATGATAATACAAATCACAAACAATCCCATCAATAGCATTTTAATCAATCCGACCAGCCACCCTCCAATTCCCAAATTACCCAACCAGTCATCCAGGAACCCATGCTGTTCCCGTATTTTCTGTGTGGCATCCATGAGCTCTTTGATCTGCTTATGAATTGACTTGGAGTGATCGTTCAGATCCATGCAACACATCCCATCGAAATCCTGACATCCGTGACCGTGCACTAATAATAAAAAATCTATAGCAGCTCTATTTTGTAAGGTAGCATGTCGGATACTATCTACATCATTGGCTAATGTTCCTAAAATTCTAGAAGTTTGATCAGCTCTTTTTGCAACCCAGCAAGCTAAATTTTGCAATTGTGTTAGTCCTTGTGCAGCAGCCACACCCGGTGCAAAAATAGAAGAAAGAACTACTTTGGTCCTAGACCATAGTTCTACCTCATCTTTACATTCTTTCCCTAAGGTAGTGACACTTCTTTTAATCTTGTGTAGGTTAGTGTGGTTTAATATGACCTTTCGTGTAGGCATTAGTAAGCTTAATTTGCCTATGGTACACGGACCTCCCAGTTTTTTACTGGGCAGCCCTGGCCAAGCCCTATCTCCACAAATTAGGAATAAACCTTCCGGTAATTTTCTAGGCATGGCCAAATCCGGTGCTGGCTCTGTTCGACTGCGCCCTACGTTTGTACACCAGATAGATTCATTTTGCCACAATGGATTACTGGGTGTGACATTTTGTAATCTCTTTATGTCGTTCTGATAAATGTTTGATCCCTCTGTGTAATTGAAAAACACACAGGATTCTGCCTCTAAAGTTCCTAGGATGTCAAGTTCTTGGGGCTCTAAGGGACTGACAGGCAAGCTATCGTCCCATAAATCCCAATGTTCGCCACATTTCATTGCATTCTCACAGAGGCTCTGTTTCAGCACATTCAACCCTGCCACTATCTCCTTACTTTCAGATCTGTTTAAGGGGACCCCTACTAGAAATGTATGAAAGGGTTGTTCAGGCTGAGCTAAGGAGGCACAAAACTGCGTCTGGTTCAAGCTCCGCATCAGAGTCACCCAAACGTTGTGACTCCCCTTCCACGGTGTCGGTGGAAGGACTATCGGTTGATGACCTTTTGTCAGGTCCAGGATCCAAAGCAGGCTTAACACAGAAAAAACAACCCCTTGCTTCATCATGACTGCGCCTTTTGCTCCCTTTTCTATACCTCCCACGCAAACCTTTTTTCACACTTCCCGCAGTCAGGGCACTGGATCTCTCGAGAGGTCAGTGTTCCGAGGCAGATCCTGAGTTGGCTCCTGTAGTTCGGGTTGTTTTTGTAGCCACGGCTTCACCCACTTAGCTGGTACCCATTTGGCTCCTGTATCTGTAACGACACATGCATACCCTCGACCCAACGTTATTAATTTCATTGGACCTTCCCACACACCAGTCACCCCATTTTTTACCATCACTTTGGCTTGTTCCTGTTCTTTCTGAAAATCCTCCATACCTCCCTTTAACCCTGCACCATGTTTTACCGCTGGGGGTACAGAGTAGTCCTGTGGCAAGCGTAAAAAGTTTAGTACATAAAGCGCTTTACACAACCTGTCAGGAGGAGATAGCCCTGGCTCTCCCCCTTTTTGTTTTTGTAAAAGGTGTTTCAGAGTTTGATTCATGCGCTCCACAATAGCTTGTCCCGTTGGTGAATGTGGGACGCCCGTTACATGTGTTATACCCCACAGTTGGAAAAAGTCCTGTGTGGCACGTGCCACATAGCCTGGGCCATTGTCCGTTTTAATCGTCTGTGGAATGCCCAGGGCTGCAATAGCAGAATGCATGTGTGTTACATCCATTTGCCATATCTCCAACGGTCCAGTACCGCGGGGGTTGACACCAGGTGCTAAACCACCCCCAAGATGTTGACAGTCTGGACAGGACTGGACTATCCCACGTGCATCTGCACTGCGTAGCCCAAACTGACGCCGCAGTACCTTAGCAGATTGATGGAAAAAGGCATGGGATCGTTGTGCTTGAGCGAAGCGATCAATTGAAGGCGCAGCCCAGGCAGGTGCGACAAGTTTGTCTGCCCGAGCATTGCCTTCAGCTAAGTCTTCCAGGAGTCCTGTGTGACTATGGATATGTGTGATGAAATATGGATGCAGTCGCTCTGTCAGCAAAAGCCATAATTCATGAAAAAGTTGGTATAGTTGTTCATTAGCTATCTCTTTGAGCAGAGCACGCTCCATCCTCTGGACAATCCCTACGACATATAAAGAGTCACATACCACATTAACAGGTGCTGTGTTCCATCGCCGGAAGACCTCCACCACAGCTCGCAATTCTAATTGTTGTGTAGGCCCTTGAATGTCAGATAAAATTACATCATGCCACTTCCCATTGTCTAGCCATGTTAGTGCTGCTTTTTGGGCTTTGCCTCCAGCATCTGTAAAAACGGTGACACCACTGACCGGACGTTCTGACCTTTTTGGTAATTCTTCCCATTGACCCAATTGCAGCACAGAGAAGTATTTGTGAGGGGGTAGATGTACCTTCAACTCGCCCCTATAATCCAATAACGCAACTTGTAATGGTATGGAATTTTGTAATGCCCATTGTAGATACTCTGCAACCAGTGGAATAACCAAAAAAGCAGGTTCGACGCCTGCTATCTCTACAACCCTCTGCCTTCCTTTCATTACAAGTTGTGCTATGGCCTCTACTTTCGTAGTGATGGTACGTTTTGGTTGCATAGGCAAAAAGATCCATTCCAGCACATGTAGAGGATCCTTGTCAGTCACCCACTGCATAATTAATGCCAGGGGGTGGCGATCGTGATTGATAACGCAGCTGACAGAGGCGGCAGCAGCGACAGCGGCGGCAGCGACTGAGGTGAGGGCAACATCGGGCTGTAACCGGGCGGTTTTCATACTCTTGGCCCCCCGAGAAGCAGCCCCGAGCTGCTTCCCCCCCTACCCCGGACCCGGGAGTTCCTGGCAACGAATCAGGAGAGGAGGGTGTGTAGCACCACCCCCTGTGATCGGGTGATAAAGAGCCTCCTGGAGGACAGGGACTAGTCCCTGCCCAGGGGGAGAGGGGGAGGCAGCAGTGACTGTGTGAGTCAGCAGTGACTGGGTGTGTCCCAGGGCAGGAGAGGCTGCAGTCGTTTACAGCTCGTTGGGGAGGGCCCTGACTCCCTCCCAGGGCACAAGGCGAGGAAGGCACCAAGGAGCTGTGAACCAGGGGTGTCACCAGCAGGCATTTCCCAGCTCAGTGAAAGAACAATGGTATCTACCCGGCGGAAGAAGACCAAAATGGATGTGGGAACCCAGACAGAGCTCCCACAGAAGAAGGCGATGGTGCAGGTTGCCGGCTGCAGGGAATGCTACAGCGTCTCTGTGGTGACAGGGGGCTGTGTGCGCTGTGAGCAGGTAGATGATCCGCTCGGCCGAGCGGCACAGCTGCAAAGCCAGGTTGAAAGGCTTCAAGCTGAAGTAGAAAGGCTTAGGAGCATTCGGGAGGCTGAAATGGAGATAAACTGGTGGAGCCAGGCTCTGCCTTCCCTGCAACAAAAATGGGAGCACCTGCCAGAGAGCTCCCAGGATCGAGGGACAACTGTACTCTGCCCCTCTCAGGTGGAAAACAGTAACCTAGAGGAGAGGAGTGAGTGGAGGCAAGCCTATGGCCGTGGCAAAAGGCGAGTGCCCTCCTTGCCTCCACAGGTGCCTCTGAGCAATAGATATGAAGCCCTGGTGGAATACAGCCAGTCCAATGGGGATGTGGTGGAGAGGCAACCTATATCAGAGGTCCCACCACAGTCAGAAAAACCTGACTGGCGTATAGCTACCTCCTCCACAAGGAAGAAGAGAAGAGTTTTAGTGGTTGGAGACTCCTTCCTAAAGGGATCTGAGGGCCCAATATGCAGAGCTGACCCCCATCACAGGGAGGTCTGCAGCCTGCCTGGAGCCCGAATCAGGGATATCACCAGGAAACTCCCCAACCTGGTGAAGGCCACAGACTACTACCCGCTGCTGATCTTCCAGACAGGTGGGGAAGAAGCTGCATCCCGTAGTCTGAGGGGGATGAAGAAAGACTACAAGGCCCTAGGACGGTTGGTGAAAGAGTCTGGGGCACAAGTTGTTTTCTCCTCCCTCCTTCCATTTTCAGGTGATGACGTGGGATGGAATAGTAGGATTCTCTCTATTAATGCCTGGCTACGAGACTGGTGCTACAGGCAGGGCTTTGGGTTCTTTGATAATGGCTGGTTTTATAAGACAACAGGCGTGACAGTGATACATGGGAAAGGTTTATGTTGTAGGGGCAAAAGGGTTCTGGGACAGGAATTAGCAGGGCTCATTCGGAGAGCTTTAAACTAGATTCGAAGGGGGATGGGGTAGTAGCTGGGCTTGCACCACTGGGGCAACACTCTAGTGTTGAGGTAGACCAGGAGGCCCCCCATCCCCCTGGGGTGAAATCGGTGTGCTCAGCTCGCTCCCTGAAATGCCTGTACACCAATGCACGCAGCATGGGGAATAAACAGGAGGAGTTAGAAATCCGTGTTCGGTCGGGGGGCTATGATCTAGTGGCAATTACAGAGACTTGGTGGGATGCCTCGCATGACTGGAATGTGGTCATGGATGGCTATGTCCTGTTCAGGAAAGACAGGCCACTAAGGAGAGGTGGTGGAGTTGCTCTTTATGTGAGTGAGCAACTAGAATGTATTGAGTTCTGTCCAGGGGCGGATCAGGAGCGAGTTGAGAGTTTGTGGGTGTGAATTAAGGGGCAGGCTGGCAGGGGTGATACTGTTGTGGGTGTCTATTACAGGCCACCAGATCAGGATGAGGAGGGTGATGAGGCCTTCTACAGGCAGCTGAGAGCAGTCGCTCAATTACAGGGCCTGGTTGTCATGGGGGATTTCAACTACCCTGATATTTGCTGGGAGGCCTACTCAGCCAGCCATCCTCAGTCCAGGAGGTTCCTCCAGTGCATTGATGATAACTTTCTGATGCAAATGGTGGATGAGCCAACTAGGAGAGGAGCACTGCTGGATCTTATCCTCGCTAACAAGGAGGGTCTGGTTGAAGCGGTGAAGGTTGAGGGCAGCCTTGGTTGTAGTGACCATGAGATGGTAGAGTTCAGGATCTCATGTGGCAGGAACAGAATAGCTAGCAGAATCACAACCCTGGACTTCAGGAGGGCCAACTTGGGCCTTTTCAAGCAATTGCTAGGGGAAATCCCATGGGACAGGGTACTAGAAGGTAAGGGGGCCCAAGATAGTTGGTTAGCATTCAAGGACTGCTTCTTCCGAGCTCAAGATCAGAGCATCCCAACAGGTAGGAAGTCAAGGAAGGGTACCAGGAGACCTGCATGGTTAAACAGGGAACTGCTGGGCAAACTCAAGTGGAAGAAGAGGGTGTACAGGTCATGGAAGGAGGGGCTGGCCACTTGGGAGGAATATAAGTCTGTTGTCAGAGGATGTAGGGAGGCAACTAGGAAAGCTAAGGCCTCCTTGGAATTAAACCTTGCAAGAGAGGTCAAGGACAACAGAAAGGGCTTCTTCAAATACATTGCAGGTAAAGCCAACACTAGAGGCAATGTAGGCCCACTGATGAATGAGGTGGGGGCCCTGGAGACAGAGGATAAAAAGAAGGCGGAGTTACTGAATGCCTTCTTTGCCTCTGTCTATACTGCTGGAGGCTGTCCTGAGGAGCCCCGGACCCCTGAGGCCCCAGAAGAAGTCAGGATAGAGGAGGAATCTGTCTTGGTAGATGAGGGCTGGGTCAGGGACCAATTAAACAATCTGGACGTCCATAAATCCATGGGCCCTGATGGGATACATCCGTGGGTGCTGAGGGAGCTGGCGGAGGTCATTGCTAGGCCACTCTCCATCATCTTTGCTAAGTCGTGGGCAACGGGAGAGGTGCCTGAGGACTGGAGGAAAGCGAATGTCACCCCAGTCTTCAAAAAGGGCAAGAAGGAGGACCCGGGGAACTATAGACCGGTCAGCCTCACCTCCATCCCCGGAAAGGTGATGGAACAACTTGTTCTTGATGCTGTCTCTAGGCACATCAAGGATAGGGGGATCATTAGGGGCACTCAGCATGGCTTCACCAAGGGGAAGTCATGCTTAACCAACTTGATAGCCTTTTATGAGGACGTAACCCGGTGGATAGATGATGGTAAAGCTGTGGATGTGGTCTAGCTTGATTTCAGTAAAGCGTTTGACACAGTCTCCCACAGCATCCTCGCAGCTAAACTGAGGAAGTGTGGTCTGGATGATCGGGTAGTGAGGTGGATTGTGAACTGGCTGAAGGAAAGAAGCCAGAGAGTGGTGGTCAATGGGACAGAGTCCAGTTGGAGGTCTGTGTCTAGCGGAGTCCCTCAAGGGTCGGTACTGGGACCAGTACTATTCAATATATTCATTAATGACTTGGATGAGGGAATAGAGTGCACTGTCAGCAAGTTCGCTGATGACACAAAACTGGGAGGAGTGGCTGACACACCAGAAGGCTGCGCAGCCATTCAGAGGGACCTAGACAGGCTGGAGAGTTGGGTGGGGAGAAATTTAATGAAATATAACAAGGGCAAGTGTAGAGTCCTGCATCTGGGCAAGAACAACCCCATGTACCAGTACAAGTTGGGGACAGACCTGTTGGAGAGCAGCGTAGGGGAAAGGGACCTGGGGGTCCTAGTGGACAGCAGGATGACCATGAGCCAGCAATGTGCCCTTGTGGCCAAGAAGGCCAATGGCATCCTGGGGTGTATTAGAAGGGGTGCGGTTAGCAGGTCAAGAGAGGTTCTCCTCCCCCTCTACTCTGCCCTGGTGAGGCCGCATCTGGAGTATTGTGTCCAGTTCTGGGCCCCTCAGTTCAAGAAGGACAGGGAACTGCTAGAGAGAGTCCAGCGCAGAGCCACGAAGATGATTAAGGGAGTGGAACATCTCCCTTATGAGGAGAGGCTGAGGGAGCTGGGTCTCTTTAGCTTAGAGAAGAGGAGACTGAGGGGTGACCTCATTAATGTTTATAAATATGTAAAGGGCAAGTGTCATGAGGATGGAGCCAGGCTCTTCTCAGTGACATCCCTTGACAGGACAAGGGGCAATGGGTGCAAGCTGGAACACAGGAGGTTCCACATAAATATGAGGAAAAACTTCTTTACGGTGAGGGTGACCGAACACTGGAACAGGCTGCCCAGAGAGGTTGTGGAGTCTCCTTCTCTGGAGACATTCAAAACCCGCCTGGACGCGTTCCTGTGTGATATGGTCTAGGCAATCCTGCTCCAGCAGGGGGATTGGACTAGATGATCTTTCGAGGTCCCTTCCAATCCCTAACATTCTGTGATTCTGTGATAACCAATACTCCAATACTGTAATCTGGGTCCCAACGGTGAGTGTATGCCATAGCTATTTTGGTACTCAGGTGTTTCAATGCCTGCTCAGCTTCCTGTGTCAATGTGCGGGGGGCATCTGCGCCGCCTCCTCCCTTTAGCAATTGCATCAAAGGTGCCAATTCAGCATTGGTGAGACCACACAGGGTTCGCACCCAATTGAGGTCTCCCAACAGTTTTTGTACATCATTTAAAGTACTGATATTCACACAAATTTCTAGTTTTTGGGGTCTAACAGTTGTTTTGGTAATTTCCCACCCAAGGTACTTCCAGTTTTCCTCCTGTTGTACCTTTTCTGGGGCTATTTGCAATCCACCTTTTGCTAGTTCAGTCTGCAGTGTATTAATCAGTTGTTTTTTATCCAATTGTTTCCCTGCTATTAGAATGTCATCCATATAATGGTATATGATCAAATTTGGAAAATTCCTTCGCACAGGAGCAAGTGCCCAGGCCACATACATTTGACACATTGTCGGTGAATTTTTCATTCCCTGTGGTAACACAACCGAATGATAGCATTTCATAGGTGCAGCTTTGTTCACTGATGGCACCGAAAAAGCAAATTTCTGATAGTCATCAGGGTGCAGAGGGATGGTGAAGAAACAATCTTTTAAGTCAATGATTAAAATGTCCCAGTCTTTAGGGATCATATTGGGGGATGGGAGCCCTGGTTGTAGGGTTCCCATATCATCCATGACCTCATTGATTTTTCGAAGGTCATGTAACAAACGCCATTTGCCACTTTTTTTCGGAATAGTAAATATTGGGGTGTTCCATGGGCTTGTTGTGGGCTCAATATGACCTTTTTCCAGTTGCTCCTGTACCAAGCTTTCAAGGTGGGCGATTTTTTCTGCAGACAGCGGCCATTGATCAACCCAAACTGGGGTTTCTGTTTTCCAGGTTAGTTTTAGGATTGGTCGCCCTTCATCAATGGCCGCCTCTAAAAACCCTCACTGTTAGTTACCAAACGTGCCCCTAATTGACTTAATGCATCCCTCCCCAGTAAACAAATGGGGACAGGCATCACATATGGTCTTACTGTACAGGTACTCCCATCCTGCAATTTGCAACAAATCACATTTGTACTGATTTTAGTGGTCTGTATTCCCCCGACCCCCAAAATGGGCGTAGGGGGGATCTCCAATGGCCACGAATGAGGCCATGCTGCTTGACTGATTATTGTAACGTCTGCTCCAGTATCAATCAGCATAATGACCACGCAAGTTTTCCCACCAGGTTCTTTTAGTGTTACCCGTTCCGTTGGTTTTGCCTTGCTGATATCCATTGCCAGATAAATGTCAGCCTGGCCTGTTGATCCAAAACCCCCAACCCCTCTTATCTGATTCCCAGCTGTGGGCACAGCTGATTTAAAGGGGACCAGTTGTCCAATTTTTTCTCCTTTGGGTATATGAATTGGTGGCAGGGGGGTCCATACCATAATAGATATGACCCCTGTAAAATCGGCATCGATTATACCGGGTAAAACGAAAAGACCTTTTCGGGTCGTAGAGGATCGCCCGATAAGTAAGGCACTCAACCCGTGACCCAGTGGGCCTTTCATATCGGTGGGTATACATTGTACTTGCGGGTCTATCAGAGTCACCTCTACTGCTGTGGCAATGTCCACCCCAGCACTCCCTCTTGTGGCGGCGGCGACGCCATCCAGGCAGCCCGGGTGGAAGACCTGTTTTGTGTCATCGCGCTGGGTCTCCTCGCGCTCGCCCCCCCCCCCCCCCCGTTTCCCAGCCGAGTTCCCTGCTTAGTGAATCTAGATCGGCATTCATCTGCACGGTGACCGTATTTCCGGCAGCGATTGCAGGTCCCTGCAAACTCGTGACTTTTTACTCGGCATTGAGCCTTAAGGTGTCCCGGTTTGCCACAGTTGTAACATTTTGGTCCCTGATCGCCTCTCCCTGATCGTACTAGAGGTTTCACCGCAGCCGCAAAGGCTGACGCCATGTATCCTGCTGTTTCTTCCGTTGTTCCTACGTGCTCACACGCATCCATCATTTCTGCCAGGCTAGAATTTTTGGGTAATGTCTGTAAAATGCGCTTACAAGTAGGATTAGCATTGTCAACTGCCAACGACATTAGCAACGCCTCTCGAGCTACATCAGTCAGCGATGCCCTTTCCAATGCTTCACACAATCTTTCTAAAAATGTCATATAAGGCTCAGATGGACCTTGCCTTATTTTTGTATAGGCAGGAATTACTTTCCCATCTTCTGGGAGGGTTTTAAAAGCCTCTCGGGCTAAGGTGGCAGTAAGTGCCAAGGCTTCTGGTCTAAGTCGTGCCTGTCATTGTGGATCACTAAACTGCCCTTCTCCCACCAGTTGGTCAAATGTTATCCCTAAAAGTGGATCATTATCTCCCCTCCCCAGGTTTTCCACCGCTGCAGCCTGTGCTGTGTCATACCACCTCGTCCGCCACAAGAGTTCCTGCATCGGGGTTAAAATCATCGCCATCAATTGCTTAAAATCAAAAGGTGTTAAAAGCGTAGACATAAAGATACTATTTATAAATGCTTGGGTATAAGGTGCATGCAACCCATTTTGTTATACCGCTTTCCGTGCCTCCTTAACAATCTCCCACTGTAATCCTACCCAGCGCGGTGGTTCTCTCTGATTTCCCAAAATAACTGGGAAAGCTGTGGGCAGAATCTCCCCCTCCACTAGCGCATTCTGTATAACTCCTCGCCACCGTAATCGCGGATCGTCTCCTCCCCCGTCCCCCATGACAGAGTGCATACCAACATTCCCATCCATGCTTCTCATTCGGCTAGTCCCAGCCGCCTCAGCACCCCCCCTGGCCCCCCCGCGTAGGCGTTCCCTTTCTTCTTCTCTCCTCTGCTCCTCCTTATGTTGTCGCTCAGTTAAGGTCGTCTGTCTTTCCAGGTCTTGTAATTTTGCTAACAATTTTTCCGCCCAAGCCACCGGATCCTTAAATTTCCCTGGACCGCCGGCAGGCGATGGGGGAGACGACGGGGGCAGAGGGGGATATTCGTATTCAGCACGATTTGCGAGATTGGCGGCTCGCAGAGGCTTGAAGGGTGGGCTCGGGCTGATGCTCATCAACCTCCATTTCCTCCGGTTTAGGGGGCTCCCCTGTTGGTTTAGGGGATATTTCAACTTTCTCCTGCTCTTCTGGTGGTGCGGAGGGGGTTGAAAAAAACAGTATTGGCGGCTGACCAAAAACACGAAGACCTCTCGCCCCAGGGTTAACCTCTGTTGGACGCAGAGCTGTAAAAGCCCCTGCTGCAACAGCCCTCTCTGCTTTCATTTCTTGAAGAGCAGTAAGAACAGCCCTCCATGCAGTTGCCAGTTCTATTGCCTCCTTTTCCCCACTGCTTATCGCGTCCCATAAACCCTTTCCAATATCTTCCCAAGTGTCCACCTTAAAAGCGCTCTGGGGGTCCGAAGGGAACCCATGCTCTCGACACCAAACTAACAGTCTCCGGAGCAAATGCTCATCATATTTCACTCCTCTCTTAGAGAGGATATGTAGGAGAAGCCTTACTATTGCACTTTCTTCTTTAGAAATATTTTGGCCCATCTCCTTTTTCCCCCGGCTGCTCACCTCACTAAGTGTCCCGTTGCAACGTTCTTTTCTTTTCTTGCGAGTCGTCCTCCGTCTCGCCCCGGTCTTCAGACCTGCTGAGCCGTACTCCAGCCGGTGCACCTCCTTCTGGGCTATTCCCCGAACTTGCCGTCGATCAGCGTCTCATCAGGGTCACCATCTGAGGAGAAGGAACACGCCTCCACAAAATCCAATGTGAATCAAAGTGAAGACGTTTATTAAGCATAAGCTGTCCCTTTTATACATTTTGTACTTTCCCTGGCTGTAAGCATGTGCATTGCTATTCGTTAATATTACTAAACATACTCTTCTTTGATGTGTTGATTGGTCACTGCTCTGCCACTGGTCCTTCCTTAATTGGCTCCATCAGTTCTTGTTTCTTCTCCTCTGTGTTCGGCTCCCACCGGCTACTCCCTCAATTCTTGTTTGCTCAGCTGCTGTTTTTCCTCATCTCTCCAAGGTCGGCTTGTTGACACTAACTACATGAATCTTCTCACGCAGCTAGGCCTTCACTCCATACTCTCATACTTCTGGCTCATTACATGACCATTCTGCTCCAAAAACCCCTCTACAGTTTCCCACCAGCTGTGTTAAGCCTGCTTTGGATCCTGGAGCTGACAAGAGAACATCAACCGATAGTCCTTCCACCGACACCGTGGAAGGGGAGTCACAACATTTGGGTGACTCTGATGTAGAGCCTGAACCAGACGCAGTTTTGTGCCTCCTTAGCTCAACCTGAACAATCCTTTCATACATGTCTAGTGGGGATCCCCTTAAATGGTTCTGAAAGCAAAAATTACCAAAGGGTTTATTCCTAATTTGTGGGGATAGGGCTTGGCCAAGGTTGCCCAGTAAGAAGGTGGGAGGTTCGTGTACTATAAGCAAATTAAGTCTACTAATGCCTACACAAAAAGTCATACTAACCTACATAAGGCCAGGTAAAAAAGAAGTGTCGCTAACATAGGGATAGAATGTAACGATGCTGCCCAAGGGTTAACACAGTTGTGAAATTTAGCTTGCTGGGTTGCAAAAAGAGCTAACCAAACATCTAGAATTTTAGAAGCATTAGCCAATGATGTAGATAGTATCCGACATGCGACCTTGCAAAATAGAGCTGCTATAGACTTTTATTATTAGTGCATGGTCATGGATGTCAGGATTTTGATGGGATGTGCTGTATGGATCTGAACGATCGCTCCAAGTCAATTCATAAGCAGATCAAAGAGCTCATGGATGCCACACAGAAAATACGGGAACAGCATGGGTTTCTGGATGACTGGTTGGGTAATCTGGGAATTGGAGGATGGCTAGCCAGCCCAGTGAAAGGCTTGGCACAAGTATTACTGTTCATCTTTGTCTTGGCACTCTTTATACCCTGTATCATCAGGTGTTTGCAAGGAATGATATCAAGAACCGTTGCCATTGTATTAAGAAAGAAAGGGGGAGATGTTGGGGCCTGGGTCGTGGAAGAACTATAGAGAGGAAATACGAGTACACTGTTGTGCACGTGCTGAGGCAGCATGAGACAGCAAGAAAGTATAAGGATGTGGCTTTGCTTAGGCTCATAGCAAATATCCAATCAGAACAGCAGAAGAGGCGTGTGGACAGAGCGTGCACAGTGCTTCCAGCCAATAGCTTAAGGCGTGATCATGAGATAAGGAAGTACGTATGCTATAAAAGAGCTGTGTTAACTGCAATAAAGTGGCTATCAGAGCATCACATTGGTGTGCTGTAGTCCGTTCCTTGCATGGACCCCAACACTGTAAAGAAAATGAACTCTATCCCAGCCAAAACCAGCACAAGTCATAAACACTCACCTTTGTGCTGGGTACATGGTCGCTACCAGTGCTTTAGCATGAAATCCCTAACTTCTTTCTTAAGCAGATTCTAAACTCTGAAAAGGGGAATTCACTGTTTCATTAACTTTTTGTCACAGTTTAAAGCTGGGCCGGCTGTTAACCAGGTGGCAGATGCTCTCTGTTAACCCTCTCCCCCCCCACCCTAAGGGAAAGGGAAAAGGGAGAGAGACTTACGGGTTGGAAAGTTAAAACAGTTTTAATAAACTATAATAATGAAAGAGAACATAATAATAATAATGGAAATAATCAAATATATACAAAACCAAGATCTAGAGCTTAGAAATCCTCCTCAGGCAAAGCTGCTCCCCCAGCACAGGCAAAGGGGAAAATGCAGTAGCTCCCCCTGCCATCACACCTGCAGGCTTTTAACTGGAGAATTGGCAAAGCTGGTACCAATCAGTGGGAGACAGGAAGGCCCCTCCCTCCTGGGCCCCACCTCCAGGAGGCAGTGGGTTAGTGATAAATAGGAAAGTGAGAATGACTTATATGGGATGGAATACCTTCTTGGTCAATCTTGGGTCACCTGCCCTGTCTGCTCCTCCCTGCAGGTGCGACCCCCCTTTGGCTCTTCACTTGTAGGCAGTGAGGAATTTAGCAGTGACCTTGGTTTCTTTAAGACTAATTGGCCTGGTTTGGGCCAAACCAGGACATTCCACCCCTTATTCCATACCATTGACATCATACTCAGATCACCACTACCTTTTAATTTTCAAATATATATACAGATATCACTAGTTTATGATTCATCTTTATGCAAAAAGTTCATCAAGTTCATTTAGTTCAGGACTGTGGGTTTCCATCTGGCTAGCAGTCTCTCAGGGCAGGAGACATGGTATGAGTTTTGTCACGGTTCATGCCCACGGGTTGCTGGTTCAAAATGTCAGTCTTGAGGAGGTTACTGGACGCCACTTGCAGCTAGCTCCAGTCTCATTACCACTGTCTTAACCTGAAAGACACTTATGAACACTCTTAGTATTATGCAGCAACAACATACAGTTCAGAATTAAGTAGTCTCACCCAGAATCAGATCACATTCAGGGACACATCGGACTTCACCATCTTGCAACATCACCCACCAAGTACATCCAGGTCCCTGAGCAAAAGCAATCCCACGAATGGGTTTACCTTTGCCGTTGCAGGAAGAACCCAGACAGTTTTCCCCAATAGATTCCTTTCATACACCACAGGGACTTTATCCCCTTCTACTGTATGTAGAAGGTCTGACTGAGCAGGGCCAGCTCGATTGATAGATCCCCTGGTGTTAACTAACCAGGTAGCTTGTGCCAGATGCTTATCCCAGTTTTTAAAGGTTCCACCACCCATTGCTTTCAGGGTAGTTTTTAACAGCCCATTATACCGTTCAATTTTCCCAGAGGCTGGTGCATGATAGGGGATGTGATATACCCATGCGATGCCATGCTCTTTGGCCCAGTTGTCTATGAGACTGTTTTTGAAATGAGTCCCATTGTCCGACTCAATTCTCTCTGGCGTGCCATGTCGCCACAACATTTGCTTTTCAAGGCCCAGAATAGTGTTCTGGGCAGTGGCATGGGGCACAGAGTATGTTTCCAGCCATCCGGTGGTCGCCTCCACCATGGTAAGCACAGCGTTTACCCTGGCGGGTTTGAGGGAGTGTGATATAGTCAATTTGCCAGGCCTCCCCATATTTATATTTCAACCACCACCCCCCATACCACAAAGGTTTTAACCGTTTGGCTTGCTTAATTGCGGCGCATGTTTCACAATCATGGATAACCTGTGCAATAGAGTCCATGGTTAAGTCCAACCCTCGGTCACGAGCCCATCTGTATGTTGCATCTCTCCCTTGATGATCTTAAGTGTCATGAGCCCACCGAGCTAAAAATAGTTCACCTTTATATTCCCAGTCCAAATCTATTTGGAACACTTTAGCAGCTTGATCCGCTTGTTGGTTGTTTTGATGTTCCTCAGTTGCCCGACTTTTAGGTACGTGAGCATCTACATGACATACCTTCACGACTAGCTTCTCTAGCTGAACAGCAATATCTTGCCACAATTCAGCAGCCCAAATAGGTTTACCGTTACGCTGCCAGTTGCTTCGCTTCCACTGCTTTAACCACCCCCACAAGGCATTTGCTACCATCCATGAGTCAGTATAAAGATACAGCCTTGGCCACTTTTCTCGTTCAGCAATGTCTAAAGCCAGCTGGAAGGCTTTTATCTCTGCGAATTGACTTGATTCACCTTGTCCTTCTGTGGCTTCTGTGACTCGTCATATAGGACTCCATACTGCAGCTTTCCACTTCCGATGCTTTCCTACAAGACGGCAGGATCCATCGGTGAACAGGGCATACTGCTTCTCATCATCTGGTAGTTCATTATATGGTGGGGCTTCTTCAGCATGTGTCACCTCGTCCTCTGGTGGCATTCCAAAGTCTTGGCCTTCTGGCCAGTCCATGATCACTTCTAAGATTCCTGGGCGATTAGGGTTTCCTATTCGAGCCCTCTGTGTAATTAATGCAATCCATTTACTCCATGTAGCATCAGTTGCATGATGGGTAGTGGGAACCTTACCCTTGAACATCCAGCCTAGTACTGGTAATCGAGGTGCCAGGAGAAGCTGTGCTTCAGTACCAATTACCTCTGAAGCAGCTCTAACTCCTTCATATGCTGCCAGTATCTCTTTTTCAGTTGGGGTGTAATTGGCCTCAGAGCCCTTGTATCCTCGACTCCAAAATCCTAGGGGTCGACCTCGAGTCTCCCCTGGTACTTTCTGCCAAAGGCTCCAGGTAGGACCATTGTCCCCAGCTGCGGTGTAGAGCACATTTTTAACATCTTGTCCCACACGGACTGGTCCAAGGGCTACTGCATGCACAATCTCTTGTTTAATCTGTTCAAAAGCCTGTCGTTGTTCAGGGCCCCACTGAAAATCATTCTTCTTTCTGGTCACTTGATAAAGAGGGCGTACAATCTGGCTGTAATCTGGAATATGCATTCTCCAGAAACCCACAACACCTAAGAAGGCTTGTGTTTCCTTTTTGTTAGTTGGTGCGGACATAGCTGTTATTTTGTTGATCACCTCTATCGGGATCTGGCGATGCCCATCTTGCCATTTAATCCCTAAAAACTGAATCTCCCGGGCAGGTCCCTTGACCTTGCCTCTTTTTATGGCAAAACCAGCTTTCAGAAGAATTTGGATTATTTTCTCCCCTTTGTCAAAAACTTCTGCTGCTGTATCACCCCACACAATGATGTCATCAATGTATTGCAAATGTTCTGGAGCTCCACCCTTTTCTAGTGCAGTCTGGATCAGTCCATGGCAAATAGTAGGACTGTGTTTCTACCCCTGGGGCAGTCGATTCCAGGTGTACTGGATACCTCTCCAGGTAAAAGCAAACTGTGGCCTGCACTTTGGTGCCAAAGGAGTAGAGAAAAATGCATTAGCAATGTCTATGGTGGCATACCACTTGGCTGCCTTTGACTCCAGTTCGTATTGAAGTTCTAGCATGTCTGGCACAGCAGCACAACTTCATTTAGGCCACGATAGTCCACAGTTAATCTCCATTCTCCATCAGACTTTCACACTGGCCATATAGGACTATTAAAGGGTGAGCGAGTCTTACTAATCACTCCTTGATTTTCTAATTATCTAATCAGTTTATGAATGGGGATCAGGGAGTCTCAATTGGTGCGATATTGTCGTCGGTGCACCGTAGTAGTAGCAATTGGCACCTGTTGTTCTTCAACCTTCAGCAACCCCACAACAGAAGGATCTTCCGAGAGGCCAGGCAAGGCAGACAGCTGTTTAATGTCCTCAGTCTCTACAGCTGCTATACCAAAGGCCCATTGATACCCTTTTGGGTCCTTAAAATACCCTCTCTTGAGGTAGTCTATGCCAAGGATGCACGGAGCATCTGGGCCAGTCACAATGGGGTGCTTTTTCCATTCATTTTTAGTTAGGTTCACTTCAGCCTCCAATACAGATAACACTTGAGATCCTCCTGTTACTCCTGAAATACTGATAGATTCTGCCCCTTTATGATCCGATGGCATTAGGGTGCACTGTGCACCAGTGTCTACCAAGGCTCGATACCTTTGTGGTTTTGATGTGCCAGGCCATCGAATCCACACAGTCCAATAAACTCGGTTGTCCCTCTCCTCCACCTGGCTGGAGGCAGGGCCCCCCTAATTAAGAAATGGATTCGTGCTGCTCACAGGGACTGGACCTTCATTTCCCCTATTCATATTTGGGAAATAGGGATTTGAGGCCCATCTACCCTGACTGGGGTCCTGCTCACTGGTAACTGGAGCAGCCATCCTCCTAGGAAAATTCTCTCTGGTATTTCTTTTAGCTTGCAACTCACGTACTCGTGCCTGTAGGGTACTGGTAGGTTGTCCATGCCATCTGCTCATGTCCTCCCCATAACCACGCAGGGCAAACCACAGGATACCTCGTGATGTGTTCCATTTCCTTTGAGCTGGTCCTGTAGGAGAGCGTTTTCTCCTAACAGCTGCAACGCGGGCCTGTGTAGGTAAAGAGTCAAGTTTATTCTCGATCCTGGACAGTTTGTCTGACAGTTGTTTCAATGAGTCCTTGTTTTCCTTAGTCAGTTTTTCCACAGCCGAGATGCGTGCCTGCAGTGGGGAAGAAATACTATCTTCATACTGTCGCATACAGTTAGCCATTTCGCCCACACTAGGTCGTGCCATATCATTTTCTCCCCAGACTAATATTGACAATGTATGGGTATATGTCGGTGGAGCATTCTTCACAACCTTCCGGAACATGGATCGGTTGCATTCCACTTCATGAGGATCTACAATGTCCTGAGGGTCTCTATAAATGATCTCTTGCACAGCCAGTTCTCTAAGGTAGTTAATACCTTTTTCTATAGTGGTCCATTTACTTAGGTGGCTCATAACATCATCTTTATAGGGATACCTCCTCTTTACAGCTGACAAGAGTCGCCTCCAGAGACTGACAGTGTTTGACTTTCTTGCGAGCGCCTTATCAATACCACCATCTCTGGACAGGGATCCCAACTGTCTGGCTCCTCTGCCATCTAATTGCATGCTATCTGCCCCATTATCCCAGCATCGGAGCAACCAGGTAATAATAGGCTCACCGTCATAACGGCTGAAGTCTTTCCTTATATTTCCTCAGGTCCTTCAGGGATAAGGAGTGGTAGGTTATCTCTACGTCCGAGTCCTCCTCTTGTGATAGTTCTGCTTTAGAAGGACCTTTCTTCTGTGATGGGTCTGCTTTAAAAGGACGATCAAGGAAACCCCCATCTGTGTCAGGCCCTAACTGCCTGAGAAGGGCCCTCACCTGGGTCATATGATGGCTCTGCCTTAGAAGGCTCTGAGTCATCATCCTTCACTTCATGAACTGATTTCTTTTGGTATTTCTTCCTGGTTACAGGAGCAATTGGTACAGATTCTATAGATGCTGGGGTCTGAGTAGATGCAGTGGCTGTCATAGGAGTGCTGAGAGTCTGAGTAGCTGCAGTGGCCATCTTGGGGGGGTGTAGCAGCTGTGGTACAGGCTGCTGAGGTTTCAGTGGGTTTAGTGGCTGTAGCAGCAGCACACACTGTAGGATCTGAGGTGGCTGCATAACACCTACAACTGTCCCTGCACCAATATTTAATCTTATCCCACATCAGAAACACATTCAGGACAACCGAAAATAAAAACATGCCACCTAGACAGCACCATCCTAATTTCACAAAATCTAGTGGAATCAGCTTGGCAGAAAAGGAGAAGGTACTATTTCCCGAAGTAAAACTGGAAGTGTAATCATTAACAGAATCAGCTAAAGGACGCCTGGAGCGTGCAGATGAAGTCAGTGCTACTGATTCGCAATTAAAGCTGCCCATCATTGTGTCACAGAGATAAGAGATCGGAATAGTAACTGCCCAGTTTATCACAGCATAAATCAGTATCAAACCCCATACCAAAACAATATCGTCCTCTTTTTCGCCCTTGATAGCCTTTTATGAGGATGTTACCCGGTGGATAGATGATGGTAAAGCTGTGGATGTGGTCTATCTCGATTTCAGTAAAGCGTTTGACACGGTCTCCCACAGCATCCTCGCAGCTAAACTGAGGAAGTGTGGTCTGGATGATCGGGTAGTGAGGTGGATTGTGAACTGGCTGAAGGAAAGAAGCCAGAGAGTAGTGGTCAGCGGGACAGAGTCCAGTTGGAGGTCTGTGTCTAGCGGAGTTCCGCAAGGGTCGGTTCTGGGACCAGTTCTATTCAATATATTCATTAATGACTTGGATGAGGGATTAGAGTGCGCTGTCAGCAAGTTCGCTGATGACACAAAACTGGGAGGAGTGGCTGAGATGCCGGAAGGCTGCGCAGCCATTCAGAGAGACCTGGACAGGCTGGAGAGTTGGGCGGGGAGAAATTTAATGAAATATAACAAGGGCAAGTGTAGAGTCCTGCATCTGGGCAAGAACAACCCCATGTACCAGTACAAGTTGGGGACAGAGCTGTTGGAGAGCAGCGTAGGGGAAAGGGACCTGGGGGTCCTAGTGGACAACAGGATGACCATGAGCCAGCAGTGTGCCCTTGTGGCCAAGAAGGCCAATGGCATCCTGGGGTGTATTAGAAGGGGTGTGGTCAGCAGGTCGAGAGAGGTTCTCCTCCCCCTCTACTCTGCCCTGGTGAGGCCGCATCTGGAATATTGTGTCCAGTTCTGGGCCCCCTCAGTTCAAGAAGGACAGGGAACTGCTAGAGAGAGTCCAGCGCAGAGCCACGAAGATGATTAAGGGAGTGGAACATCTCCCTTATGAGGAGAGGCTGAGGGAGCTGGGTCTCTTTAGCTTAGAGAAGAGGAGACTGAGGGGTGACCTCATTAATGTTTATAAATATGTAAAGGGCAAGTGTCATGAGGATGGAGCCAGGCTCTTCTCAGTGACATCCCTTGACAGGACAAGGGGCAATGGGTGCAAGCTGGAGCACAGGAGGTTCCACTTAAATTTGAGGAAAAACTTCTTTACTGTAATGGTGACTGAACACTGGAACAGGCTGCCCAGAGAGGTTGTGGAGTCTCCTTCTCTGGAGACATTCAAAACCCGCCTGGACGCGTTCCTGTGTGATATGGTCTAGGCAATCCTGCCCCGGCAGGGGGATTGGACTAGATGATCTTTCGAGGTCCCTTCCAATCCCTAACATTCTGTGATTCTGTGATTCTGTGTAATACATTTCGACCAGCGCCCACTGCTAAACTGAATGTAAACATTCATAAGAAGCAAGCAATAACACAGTGCCCACGGCAGGTAAGGCATCATTGCAATACTCAACTGTGAAAGAAACTCTATAAAAAGATGAGATAACACAGCATTCAAAAATGACATCACCATTTTCACTATCTGTTTTATTTTCTAACCCCTTGTAAATCTCAAAGGAAGAAGTCTGATACTCTGTCAGCTGAGCTTTCTGAGTCTCCTCCCACCAGAGCCAGGATTCAACGTATCAGAGCAACCTGTTGGAGCTTCTCTCAAGCCCCACTTCGGGTACTAATGAATCTGTCACAGTTTAAATCTGGGCCAGCTATTAAACCTGTGGCAGATGCTCTCTGTTAACCCTCTCCCCCCCCACCCTAAGGGAAAGGGAAAAGGGAGAGAGACTTACGGGTTGGAAAGTTAAAACAGTTTTAATAAACTATAGTAATGAAAAAGAGTATAATAAGAATAATAGAAATAATCAAATATATATAAATATATATACAAAACCAAGATTGAGAGCTTGAAAATCCTTCTCAGGCAGAGTCACTCCCCCAGCACAGGCAGAGAGGAAAATGCAGTAGCTCTCCCTGCCCTCACACCTGCAGGCTTTTAACTGGAGAATTGGCAAAGCTGGTACCAATCAGTGGGAGACAAGAGGGCCCCTCCCTCCTAGGCCCCACCTCCAGGAGGCAGTGGGTTAGTGATAAATAGGAAAGTGAGAATGATGTGTATGGGATGGAATACCTTCTTGGTCAATCTTGGGTCACCTGCTCCTCCCTGCTCCTCCCTGCTCCTCCCTGCTCCTCCCTGCTCCTCCCTGCTCCTCCCTGCTCCTCCCTGCAGGTGCGACCCCCCTTCGGCTCTTCACTCGTAAGCAGTGAGGAATTTAGCAGTGACCTTGGTTTCTTTAAGACTAATTGGCCTGGTTTGGGCCAAACCAGGACACTTTTTGAACAGGTTTTCAAGACATTACTTCAATTTCTATGTTGTTGGGTATCTCTCTCTTAAGGTATACATGCTTAAAAGATACCAGAGGAAGCAAAATGCAGAGAGAAAAAAAAAATTCGAATTAAAATTTGGTGTGTGTATATGCATGCACATACAGTTTATACCTACTTATGTTAACACTCTCTTTGTAGTATAATGTGGACTATGTGTTGGTCATACATAGTCCAGATTTCCAATTGCCTGCAAATAGTGATCTATTTTTTAAGGCAGTCAACTTTCACAGGAAACATGCATTCAAAATACCAGTGATTAAAAATACATGAGCTCCAGCTACTTCTGTGGATACTGTGAATCTTCAAGTTCACAAGTTTCCCAGTTTGAAAAGATTCACTCTTTTTTTTATTTCTGAAGATTTGCATAATGCCAGCCTTGGTATTTAAGTTCAGTTAGGGGATTGTTTGGTGTGTAGGTAATAACTCTTCCGTAACACATTTCTCCAGAGCTGCTGTTTACTCATGAGTGAAGTTACACATTTTGAACAGTGTGACACATAGATTAAACGTTGTTAAATCTTAGTAGTGAAGCAACATGGCTAGTAGGTGTGAGAAATAAATAAATCTACATTGTTTGCTTGCTAAAACTATTGCAAAATATTTTAGGGAAAAATATTTTACTATTATGATTGTGCAATTTTAAGTCAACTTATTATGTTTGATGAAACTTGATTTTCTTAAGATATGTAAAAAGCACACCCCATCTCTGCAAAAACACACAATTCCTAAAACAATCCTGTTACTGTTTAAACAGCTAGTATAAACCACTTGGGGGCGGGGCTGCAGGGGTGGCTTCTGTGAAACAAAGGTAACAAAGAGAAAAACTAAAACATTTTCCCTCCACCCTCACCCCTTTTCCCCAGGCTCAGCTTCAGTCCTTCATTCTCATCTCCTTTACCTCTTCACCTCCCCAGCAGCACAGGGGGAATGGGGGGTTGCAGTCAGTTCATAACAGTCTTCTCTGCTGCCCCTTCCTCCTCATACTTTTCCCCTGCTCCAGCACGGGTCCTTCCTAAGGGGTTTCACTCTTTCACAAACTGCTCCAGTGTGGGTCAACCCCAGGCTGCATTTCCTGCCAGGAGAACCTTCTCCAGTGTGGGCTCCTCTCCAAGGGCCTCAGTTCCTTCAGGGAATATCCACCTGCTCCACCAGGGTCTCTTTCAGGGGCTGCAGGGGAATCTCTGCTCCAGCACCTGGAGCACCTCCTTCTTCACTGACCTTAGCATCTGCAGGATTTTTTTTCTCACACTTTTTTCCTCATTCATCACTCTACCATACAGCATTTTGCCTTTTCTTAAATGTTTTCACAGAGGTGCCACCAGCTTTGCTGATTGGCTCAGCTTTGGCTTTCAGTGGGGCTGTTGCGGAGCCGGCCGGAACCGGCTGTGTTCTGCACAGGGCGGCTCCTGACCTCTTCTCACAGAGGCTATCCCTCCAACACCCTCTCCCATTACCACAACCTTGTCATGTAAACCCTATACAAATGCATTTCTTCACATGTTAAGATTTAAAGTTAACTTAATATTAAAAGCTAGTTTTCAGAAGTGGGCTTGTAATTAGAGCATAGTCTGAAAAGTTCATTCCTTCCTATGCTTAACTAGTTGAAGAGATGTACGATTTTTCAAATCTGAGCCTTCAAATCCCCATGTTTAAGGACCTAAGTGGAAGCAGCTCTGTTCTTCCCTCTACATTAAAGTAAGCATGCACCTGTAACTCTAGTGGACCACAGTGGAAAATGGCTTAACCAACACCTCAGAAATTCAGTCTATTTTTGGTGAGAATGTAACTTTTTAAGACCTAAATTTAAGCAAGCAAATTTAAATATTTTCACCAAGGTTAGTGCAAGTCTTTTGGCTGAAACTGTCAAAGTGAAAACATGGGGAAATTTAAGAACTTTCTTTTTGGGGGGAGAAAAGGAAGGGGAGAGAGTGTGAGGGAGATGGGGAGTAATCATAAAGTACCTTAGTGCTGTACTGCTGAAGATACAGAATTAAAGCAGAGTGCTGTTCTTTCTCCTGTAGCAGTTAAGGTAGCTTAAATAACAGGAGAAAGAGAAATGGGCTTTTTTTTCAGAGTAGACAACCTCTACTACTTCACTGTATGCACTCAGTAGAAATCCAAGGGGCCAAATAGATTCTGCAGTAGGAAGAAAAATATGTTGCATATCTAGACCAGCTAAGCAGCATGGTAGCAGAAATATTTTTGTTTTAGATATTTACTTTCAAGTGGAGAGTTTAAATAAATAATTCCTCTCTGTGAAAGTTTGGAAAAATCCAGTAAAACAAATAAATACCTTTTCTTTCAAAATTTTAATTAACTGGATTGCATTTTTAAAATATTAAATTATAGATCAGCTGTTTGTTTCCTATAAATCCTGGAATCCATCCTTATGTTTGTCCTCCATTTTCTACACACATACATGCACAAACAAATTTATAGATGTTTAAATGTGTGAGCAGAGAACATACCAAATCTAAAAACGTGAGAGCAACCTCTGGAGCAGATCAGAGGTCCATCCAACCCTGTATCATGTCTCTGACAGCAGCAAAAAGGAGATGTTGGAGGAAAAGTATAAGAACAAGGCAGGCATATATAGTATTTCCTCTGCGTATTTTCCTAGCCTCAAACCATTTTGAGCTCAGGGACTTCCTGGTCCAGATATGATTTCTATGAATTAGTTAGTTCTCAAATGATTTTTATTCCATGAACTTGCCCAGTCTCCCCTGTAACCCATGTGAACTCTGACCACAAGCCTAACTCGTTTGAGAAAACACTACCTTTTAATTGTTTTGAAATTGCTATTTTTCCCTGCTGCCCCATTTCTTTTTCTGAGATTGGTCCATATCTGCTCTCTCCAAGACTCTCATGACTCTGTAGACCTTTGCCCCCTCAGCCATCTCTTTTCCAGTGTGAAGAATCCTAGCGGCTGTAGTAATTCCTTGTACAGAAGCTGTTTTATAACTTTGATTATCCTCATTGCCCTTCTCTGAAACTCTCCCAACTCTACCCTTTTTGAGATGAGAGGGCCTCAACATCATGCCATGTTCAACATATGAGAGCACACTGTAGGTTTACACAGCAGCATAATGATGTTTTCAGTTTTATTCTCTATTCCTTTCCCAATAATACCCAATACTGGATTTGCTTTTCTGACTGCTCCTGAGCACTGAGCTCCATTTTGATGGAGCCTAAGGTCTTGCTCCTCAATAGTGGTGGACAGCTCTGAGAAAAACTCGCATGTTAGCAGTGCTTTCACTATGTGCACAACTTTCCATTTGTCTCCATTCTTCTCAGTCAGTTCTATCTTTCCTCCCATTCCCTGCCTGCTTCACTTTCTTTAATAGCCTTGAATAAGAGAGCTTGATAGCCTGTGTACCTTTTAGCCATTTGTTCTCCATCTTCTCCATTCCAGAAATGCCATCTGGGCCACCCAAAGCCTACTGCAAGGGGACTCTTTCAGTCTTAAGTTTTCATGATGCTAATAACTTTATGGTGTTTTAAGATGCTGTAGTGGGTTGTTGCAACCCCAACTATTCTGTGATTCTGTGACCTTGGCTTGCTGCCAGGTGCCCACCAAGCTGCTCTAGGGGAGAGAAAATACGGCAAAAGGCTCGTGATAAAGAGATAAAGACAAGGAGATCACTCATCAATTACCATCATGGACAAAACAGACTCGACTCTGGGAAATTAATTTAATTTATTACCAATCAAAAGTCAGAGACTGATAATGAGAAATAAAAAAAAAACTTAAAACATCTTCCCCCCTACCCCTCCCTTCTTCCCGGGCTCAACTTCACTCTCACCTTCTCTACCTCCTCCCCCCAAGCAGTGCAGGGGGACAGGGTTGCGGTCAGTTCATCACATGTTGTCTCTGCCGCTCCTTCCTCCTCATGGTCTTCCCCTGCTGCAGTGTGGGGTCCCACCCACAGGAGACAGTCCTCCATGAACTTCTCCAATGTCCTTCCCATGGGCTGCAGTTCCTCACGAACTGCTCCATCATGGGTCCCTTCCACGGGGTGCAGTCCTTCAGGAACAGACTGCTCCAGCTTGGGTTCTCCACGGGGTCACAAGTCCTGCCGGGAGCCTGCTCCAGCATGGGCTCTCCATGGGGTCACAGCTTCCTTCAGGGCACATCCACCTGCTCTGACATGGGGTCCTCCACAGGCTTCAGGTGGATATCTGCTCCACTGTGGACCTCCATGGGCTGCAGAGGGACAACCTGCCTCACCATGGTCTTCATCATGGGCTGCAGGGGAATCTGCTCTGGCACCTGGAGCACCTCCTCCTCCTCCTTCTTCACTGACCTTGGTGTCTGCATAGTTGTTTCTTTCACATATTCTCACCCCTCTCTCGGCTGCTGTTGCACAGCAGTTTTTTCCCCCTTCTTAAATACGTTATCACAGAGGCAATACCAACATCACTGATTGGCTCAGCCTTGGCCAGCGGCAGGTTCATCTGGGAGCTGGCTGGCATTGGATCTATCGGACATGGGGGCAGCTTCTGGCATCTTCTCACAGAAGCCACTCCTGTAGCCCCCATCCCACTACCGAAACCTTGCCACATAAACCCAGTACAGTTGTGGTTCAGAAATGTCAGGATTAATCTTGAGATTTCATAATAAATGAGGTCTAAGTGAAATTTTGCAGATTACAGAAAACATAAATGTTTTTTCATAAAAACAGCAATTTAAATTGCAGATCTGGTTCGTATTTATAATTTACAGAATACTCAAAGGATTTTTCAATGTTAACATTGCTTAGTCATGGAGACTTTGCTGGTATGTGCTGTCTGTGGTATGTAGTTATTCTCTGATTAAAGCACGTCTGGAGATAAATGTTTTTCCCAGACATAAACATATCAAGCACAAGAATGAATCACACAAATGTATTACTGAAATATTTGCAAATCAGTAAACACTTTTGTCTTTTTCCATCTTTATTTTGAAAAGCTTTTTAAAAATCAATTTATGGGAAAGCCTGGGAAGAAGGGTAAAGAGAGGAAGACATTTTTGTGCCCATTTCTCTGAGTTTCTAATGTTTTTTCATGTTATGAATCCCACTAAATGACTAAAGGAATGGAAATCACTTTTTCTTTTTGTTTTTGAAGTTGAGCATGGGGCATTAAAGTAAAAGTGGCACTCAGACCTTGGGCAGTTGCAAGTCTGGAGGACTGAGTGTGAAGTAATTGGGTGTCCCTGAGAATGAGTTTCTATAAATAATGTTGCACCCTATAAATCCTGGTGGACCTGAACATGCCAAGTGCAGATGCATGTGGCCTAAAAGAACAGTTGCTTTTCTGACTCTGCCTTTTACTCCAGTGTCTTATCTGAAATGTTTTTTTATCTCTCATGTGGCTGGTAAATCTTGGTGTTCTATTCTAAACTCCTCATAGGACCTAGAGGAGGTCAAGCAGAAGCAAGGGAGTAGAGGTGAACTTGCCTTGCTGCCCCATAGTGAAAACAAGAAGTAATTTATCTCTACCGGAATTTGACAGAGGCACCCCATTCATCATTTCACACCGAATCAACAAAAACTTCCATACAGTAGAGACTCAGGCTCTGAGTCTTCCCCTCAGGCTCTAAGTCTGCCCCATGCCCTACACTTCGCTCATGGGTATGAAGAGAAACCGGGACAGAACTAGCAATGGCAATTGCAACTTCCACCACCTTTGGCCACCCATTCCCATTTCTCCTTCCCCTTTGCAGATGAAGACTATAATTTCTTTAGGCCTGTATCAGGGCAGAAGATGATGTCTGCCCAAGCCTCAGCTGTTCCAGTTCAAAGGAGAGTGTCTTATCATGGGTACAGCCCCTCCTTCACCATTACTCTAACTGGTGTGACTGGGAATGAGCACACAACTCATTTGGCATCGGTAGTACTGCCAGGCTAGTAACCTCAAGTAGTGTGAGAAGGGAGAGACGGAGTAATAACAAGGTAGCAGTAATGTCACAAAATAAATAGCTTCAGAGCCACCCTGAGGCAGAGGATGTCTCTGATTCCTGTGTTTCACTCAGTAAACTTAAAGTCAAGTTAGCTAAGCCTTCTGTTCACAAATAATGGGTAAAAGCATAAAGGAAAAATAAAATAATGACAGTCTCACATTTTTTCTTCTTTGAAAACGTGGGGGAAGATTGGGATGGTGTTACCTGTGTCTCATCACTGTTACTTACAATCAGAATGTTGTTGCAGGGTTTATTTACTCTCAAAGAAGGGGAGCAGGGACAAAAGGAAGAGTGAGAACCTTATCTAGTTCAAGTTTGCACAAGATGTTACCATGAACACATCTGCCAAAGCGATAGCTACAAGTATCAAATCTTTCACTTTGGATCCTGATGACCTTATGTCCTGGTTTGGACTAGGACAGACTTTTCAGTTAAGTTTGTTTTAAGTGACTACTTTCTGAAGTTGACCACACGCGCTTGCTGCCATGGAAACTAGGGTCCCTGTTGTGTCTCTTTGTCCCACAGAGGAAGGGACTGTAGAGTGCCACACCTGTGGGGAGGAGCAGACAGGACAGGTGACACGAACCTGACCAACAGGGTATTCCATCCCATCCATGTGACAGTTTAAAGCTGAGGGACCATGAGGGTCGTGCTCTCTTCCCCTATGGCCGACATCCTGGGAGGACTCTGCCCACGCTCCTGCCTTCGCTCCTGAATCCAGTTCCTGCCTGCTGCCATGTCTGGTTTGGGACTGCCCAGAACCTGCCCTGCAGCATCAGCAGTGACGTGGTCGTCATCAGGGGGAGCTCAGTAGCAGTTTTGTATATAGTTCATTATTGATTATACTCTTTCTTTTCATTGTTATTGTTTATTAAAACTGTTTTAACTTTCCAACCCGTAAGTCTCTCTCCCTTTTTTCTTTTTCCCCTCTGGGGAAGAAGGTTAATAGAGAGCATCTGTCATCCGCTTAACAGTCCGTCCAGCCTTAAACGGTGACAAATTTATTGGTGCCCAACATGGGGCCAGAGAGGGGTATCCCCAACAGGTCCTCTGAATAATTTACATTTCGGCTCCTGTGGGAGGAGACCCAGACAGCTCAGCCAAGGGAGTACCAGAATTCTTCCTTTGAGTCTTGAGGGGATGGAAACTAAAACAGTTTGCAATATGCCGATGTCTTTGTTGCTGGGCACAGTTCTTTATCATGTTTTCATGCAGTTTTGTTCTGAGTTACGTGTCCTAATTTTGCCTTACCTGCTATATGCATTGTTTACTAGCGTTTATGTGCGGTTTGTCAATTCTGGGGGCTGGGTGAAAGGCATTGCTTTGTTATGGGTTGTAGCGTGATCTACTCCGTTATAAAGTGGGCCATTATCACCCCAATCACTTATCTCTATGCAACAATGACGGGCAGTGAGGAATGTGAGTAGATAGCGGTGGCTTTAGTGGGGCACTTCAGGCGCCTCCTGTCGACCATTGTTAGTCAATACACTTCTAATTTCACCTTGGAGAATCATACTTTTCCTTTTCCTGTCAAGCTGACTCCACCAGGTTTTGGGAATTTTGGATTTTCTTGGGACCATCATAGTACCATGCTCCTATTACTGGTTCTCCTAAACATTTTTCAGGTGTGGTGTAGAATTAAATATCAGTGCAGGTGTAGGTGTTGTGAAGCCACCTCGACTCCTACAATGGGTGCTGCCTCCCCAACAAGCACCACAGCCACGCCAACCCCTGCAACGGGCACTGCCACTACTCCAACTCCGGCAATGGGCACCACAGCTACGTCAACCTCGGCGACAACAGTTATGACCACCCCTACTCATCCTGTGTATCAGTCAGTATCAGTCGCCCCTGTAACTAGGAGAAAGCACAAAAGAAAATCCGTTCATGTAGCAGAGGAAAGCGAGGATGGAAGTGAGAGAGGGGGTCCTTCTCAATCAGGGCCATCGCAGGATGAAGACTCAGACACAGAGAGGTAACGGTCCACTCCCTATCCCTGAAGGAGCTACGAAACATGCGGAAAGATTTTAGCTGCCATGAAGGTGAGCCAATTATCACATTGATATCAGACGGCTTAGTAAAAGTAGGCCTCAAAGTAGGCCTTAAAAGGCCTACTCTGTGTAACCTTTAAACAGAACTGATTTTCCTTTCAGTAATTTTCCTTTCAGCTAAAATAACTGCGCTTTCTGAAGCTAACTGCATGTTTTGCAGACAGTGTCTGCTTCTAGGACTGATAACGCTTAAAGTTATAGCTATCACTGACTCTTGCTTGCGCTTATTCTTAGAGAATCAAAGGTCTTTGTTAAATTCCTCACTAATTGTCCCTCGGTGGACGTTAGGTGGAGTGATCCCCCATGTTCCCATTGCCGTAATAAATTAATGCCTGCTCGTTAATGCTAAACCCAGCATTAAGGAATTTTATTCACGATTTCAGTGTCATTTTGGTGACCCAGATGGGACAGCGCTTCTGATGCTCGACGGATTCACAGGATTGTGAGGACTCCGACGCCACTGAAGTTTTTTCAGGGAGATCCTCTGATCCCCTGATCCGGTGAGTTCAGAACAAGACCCCTGGGATTTGTTAAGGCATTACTAAAGGATATACCCCATTCAGTAAGTTGGGAGATGCTCTCCTGCAAGACTGGGTATTAAAGAATATAAGGGGGGGGTCTGGACAGGGCCTTGATTTCATACTACTACAGGGTCACCTGGAGTGCCAGCCAGGGTAAAGGCTAAAGGCTTCCTTGCACCTGGAGTGCCAGCTGACAGGCTATCAGTTATTGTAGAGTTTGTGACTGTAATTTGTATCTTTTGTTTTGTTTGATATTGTAGTGTTCGTGTGTTTGTGTGTGTAACTTGTTTCTTTTGTGCATGTAACTTGTTTACTTTGTTTTAATATGGGGTCCAGTCAATCGTCTAAGGGGTCTGAGGGAGGTATTTTAAAGAGGTCACCTCTGGGATGTATATTAAAATGTTGGAAAGATGTAGAAAGTGATTCCCTTACCAGAAAACAATTAATTGAATACTGTAATCATTGGTGGCCGAAGTACATTTTGGAGGATCAAGAAAAGTGGTCGAAGAATGGGACTTTAAAGTATAATACTATGTTGTTCTGTTGGAGGGAAAAAAAACAGGATGAGATGCCATATGTGAAATTGTTCTTTGCATTACAAGATAATTATGATGTATGTGAGGAATGTGACTTGATTGCAAGTGAAAGTGGTGTGTTAGCATTACAGGCAGAAAATAAGAAACTGCCTAAGCATTGTTGTTCGGCATGTAGCATCAGCAGGCAATGCAACAAATATAAAGAGAAAAAGGAAGTAGAAGAGGGAGAAGAAAACATGGAGATGTTGGTTGGACCGAGAAAGAACAATGGGGCAAGGAGAAATGAGCAGGAAATGGCAGCGCAGGACGAAAGGGGGGCGAACGGAGGGCAGAGAGAACAAAGAAATAGTAATTCGGATAGATCCGACGAGAAAGAAGGTTTCAGTCCGGTGGCAGGTAGGACTAGCTGGAGAAATACTCAGAACATACAAGCCCCTCTCAGGGAAGCAGTAGTACCGGAGGGGCCGGTTTGGCTAAAAGTGCCGTTTTCGGTATCAGATTTAAAGGCTTGGAAAGTATATAACAACAGGGAAGTAATCGAGAAGACTCGGGAAAAAAGATTAATTGCTGTACTCACAGAGCAAAGAACACGGAGAGGGGGTTACAGAGGACAGGGCCAGGGCAGGACTGAAAGATGTGTGTTCCAGCACTGACCCCTGGATAGAGATCAGTGTGCTCTCTGCAAGCAGAAAGGACACTGGAAAAGGGAATGCCCACAATTAGGTCGGCGAGTACTTGAGGAAATGCCAAGGTAAGCTGCTAACATGATGATGTTAGATTCAGACTGAGGAGGACCGGGGGAAGAATCAAAACCCTCCCCAACAGAACCCCTGGTTATAGTAAGGTTGGGGAATGAGAAAGTAAAATTTTTAGTAGATACGGGAGCTACCTATTCAGTATTGAATACATGCAAGGGTAATTTGAGTGATCAAAGCATGTCAATTATTGGTGCCACAGGGCAGAAAGAAAATCGGCCATTTTTCCAGCCTTTGAAGTTTGGAATTGGGAAAAGGGTGTTAACCCATTGATTTCTCTATATACCAGATTGCCCTATGCCACTATTAGGATGAGATATATTAAGTAAATTGAATGCACAAATTACTTTTACAAAAGGAAAAATCCAAATCCATATTCCTGAAAATAAAGCTCTGGATGCCCAAGTTTATATGTTACAGAAGGAAGCCGAGTTACAGAAGATACCAGAAGAAGTTGAAACCGCTGCGACACCTCTCATATGGGCTTCAGGAACACCGGGCCAATCCCGAGGGACAGAAGCAGTAAACATCCAATTGAAATCAGACTCCAGACTGGTAAGATGAAAACAGTACCCAATTAAGCTAGAAGCAAGAAAAGGACTAGAACCATTAATAGAACAATTCATAAATTTGGGGTTATTAAGAGAACGCCAATCAGAATACAACACTCCGATATTGCCAGTTAAAAAGCCACATTCAAAAGAATATAGATTGGTTCAGGACTTAAGGGCTATAAATCAAATTGTGCAGGATGTCTACCCAGTAGTGGCAAACCCTGAAGGAAACAGATAAATGGTTTACTGTATTGGATCTGAAAGATCCGTTCTTTTGCCTTCCACTGGCAGCTGAGAGTCAGGAACTGTTTGCTTTCGCATGGGAAAGCCCTAAGACTGGTAGAAAAACTCAGTTGTGTTGGACAGTATTACTACAAGGATTTAAGAACAGCCCTACAATCTTTGGAAATCAATTGGCCAGAGAATTAGAGAACTGGCAAAAGATGCATGAAAACATCAGTTTATTACAGTACGTAGATGACATACTACTAGCAGCAAGTAACAAGGAGGATTCCATACAAATGACGATACACCTTTTAAACTTTTTGGGGCTGTCAGGGTACAAGGTATCCCAGAAAAAGGCACAGATCGCCCGGCAGGAAGTAGCATATTTGGGGTTCACAATTTCCCAGGGCCAGTGTAGTCTTGGAACTGAAAGGAAAGAAGCTATTTGTCAAATCCCGGAACCCAAATCGAAACAGGAGCTTAGAGCATTTCTTGGGATGGCTGGATGGTGTTGTCTGTGGATAATGAATTTTGGACTCATTGCCAAACCCTTATATGAATCTGTACAAGGGGAAGGAAACCTCCTTGTTTGGACTCAGGAGTGCAGAGATGCATTTGCAAAATTAAAACAGACCTTAATGAATACTCCAGCTCTAGGCCTCCTGAACTTAGAAAAGCCATTTGAACTATTTGTACCTGAAAGACTACATATTGCCCTAGGAGCGTTGGCCCAGAGACTAGGATTGTGGAAAAGACCTGTGGCGTACTTTTCAAAACAACTAGATGATGTCAGTAAAGGATGGCCAGCAAATCTCCGAGCAGTGGCAGCTACAGTATTACTGATCCAAGAGGCCCGAAAATTGACACTCGGGCAAAAGCTAACTGTGTTTGTACCCCATGCAGTTACAACCGTTCTAGAACAAAAAGGAGGACACTGTCTATCACCAAGCCAGATGCTGAAATATCAAGCTGTTCTTCTGGAACAAGATGATGTGAAGCTGAAAGTAACTATGATCCTGAATCCAGCAATCTTTCTAACCACTGATCCTGGTAGGAAAGAATTAACACACGACTGCTTGCAAACGATGGAACAGACGTACTCCAGCAGAGAAGACCTGAAAGACATGCCAATGGACAATGCAGACTGGGACTTGTTTGTGGATGATAGTAGCTTTATGCAGGACGGAACGCAGAAAGCAGGATACACAGTGGTAACCATTAAGGAAGTAATCGAGGCTAAAGCTCTGCCATCTAACACGTCAACCCAGAAGGCAGAGCTCATAGCCCTACTGAGAGCATTAGAATTGTCAAAAGACAAAACTGTTAATATATGGACAGATTCAAAGTTTGCCTTCAGAGTAGTCCATGCTCATGGAGCCATTTGGAAAGAAAGGGGACTCTTAACTTCTCAAGGATCCCCAGTCAAATATAGGCCAACAATCCAGCAATTATTACAAGCAATTAATCTACCTAGACTAGTGGCAATCATGCATTGTAAGGCACATCAATTCGGAAACAGTCTGGTGCATGTAGGAAACCGGATGGCAGACAAAGCTGCAAAGGAAGCAGCTGAAAGTCGAATATTGCTACTTTTACCAGAAAAGGTCCGGAGGTTGGAGCCTAAGAGTCCGCAGTATACACCACAAGTTTATAGTTATCACTGAGGCACTGGTAGGGATGTTATGCAGAAAGGCTCTTGCTGTACTTGTTCTTAGAGAAACCAAGGTCACTGCTAAATTCCTCACTGTTTACGAGTGAAGATCCGCGGGGGGGTCGCACCTGCAGGAAGGAGTGGACAGGACAGGTGACCCAAAATTGACCAACGAAGGTATTCCATCCCATACACGTCATTCTCAGTATAAAGCGGGGGGATCATGAGTGTCTCACCCTTCCCTTCTTCTTTTCCCCTTCTCGCCCCCCCTTCTGCTATGGCCGGTGTCTGAAGAGGACTCTGTCCATTTTCCTGCTGCCCCCGATCCCAATCCGTGCATCCCTGAATCCAGTTCCCATCCGTCACTGGGCCCAGCCTGGGCCTTCCCGGAGCCTGCCCTGCAGTGCCAGTGGTGACGTGACTGACATCGGGGGAGCTCGATCTTGGTATTGTATATATATTTGTACATATTTTATTATTTCCATTATTATTAATATACTCTTTTTCATTATTATAATTTATTAAAACTGTTTTAACTTTCCAACCTATAAGTATCTCTCCCTTTTCCCTTTTCCTTCCCCTTCTGGGGAGGGGGAGGGTTAACAGAGAGTATCTGCCACCGGTTTAATAGCTGGCCCAGCTTTAAACCGTGACAATTGGCTAATAGACAACACTGGGGAACTGAGACAATGGTGGAGGCATTGAAAACACAAGTGCTAAGTGTATGAATGACTGGGATAGTCAAAAGCATAGTGAAGAAATGCAAATTATGCTTGAAGAACAATCCTCACTTACCCCAAAGACCTTTACTAGGGGTGACAAAGAGAGGAAACAGTCCAGAAGACTATTGGCACATAGACTTTTCCAAATTACTGCGGCAAAATGGGTATCAGTACCTTTTAGTAATGATAGATACTTTTTCAGGCTGGCCGGAAGCTTTTCCTTGTCACACCAACAAGGCAAAAGAAGTAGCAAAAATATTGGTTAAGGAAATAATACCGAGATTTGGGGTACCTATAGGACTATCTTTGGACAGGGGCCCACACTTCATAGCGGAAGCTATTCAAAATTTGGCTAAAGTCTTAGGGGTAAAATGGGATCTCCATACCCCATGGAAACCTCAATCAAGTGGGAAAGTAAAAGAATGAATCAAAGCCTAAAGAGACAGACGAGTAAAATTTGCCAAGAGGCTCAGATAAAGTGGCCAGATGCTTTACCCTTAGCTTTGCTACGAATATGCATTCAGCCTAGAACTAAAGAAAAGGTTAGTCCTTTTGAAATCATTTACGGTAAACCCTATCAGGTGACAGAAACGGAAGTTAATCCTGAGATCATAGGGAAACGTTACCTGAAAGAATGTTATCTCTCTAGGAAAGGTTCTGTTCTCTCTCCACAGGTACATCACTGTGAGCGCACCGTTATCCCTGGACGTGCCTGTGCATCAGTACCAACCTGGAGACTGGGTGTACCTGAGGACATGGTCAGATGAACCGTTAAAGGAGAAGTAGAAAGGACCTTTCCAGATTTTACTCACCATCTACACAGCTGTCAAGCTCAAAGGAGTGACTCCGTGGATACATCACAGCAGGATCAAACCAGCCTCATCACGAGAATAGACTGTCAAACAAGAAAGACCTTTACGTTTAAGATTAACTCAGGAATAACAAAGTTCTGGGTTATATCTCTTGTGGTGATGTCAGGAAGTGCAGAAGTCGATTCAGAGGGAGAGGCCGACACAGACATAGATGAAAACTTAATTCTAAATTTGATACAAGGGTTCAGTAGGATGTGCAATTTTACTAATGTTACAGAATCATTGAGATAAATATATGGAAGCAGTGAGATAATAAATCTATCTACTTCCAAAGGGGGGAATTGATACCAGACGGCTTAGTAAGAGTAGGCCTCAGAGTAGGGGGTTGGACTAGATGATCTCCAGAGGTCCCTTCCAACCCTAACCATTCTGTGATTCTGCGATTCTGTGTAGGCCCTAAAAGGCCTACTCTGTGTAACCTTTAAACAGAACCGATTTTCCTTTCAGTAATTTTCCTTTCAGCTAAAATAACTGCGCTTTCTGAAGCTAACTGCATGTTTTGCAGACAGTGTCTGCTTCTAGGACTGATAACGCTTAAAGTTATAGCTATCACTGACTCTTGCTTGCGCTTATTCTTAGAGAATCCAAGGTCTCTGTTAAATTCCTCACTAATTACAAAGAAGGGCCAGAGATAAGCAAGACTGTGAACAACATCTTTGTAGTGTCTTAAATGACTTGATTCACAGCTCTGGCGCCAGGAGTAGAGATAAATCCTGTAAGAACCAGAACAGTATCTTTTCCTTGGAGCCACCTGCATGTGTCAACAAAAAGGCCTCGACCATGCTTGCGCAGAAGTGGGGTCATATAGCAGACAGCATAACTATGGGGGGATTACAACCACCAGAGACCACCCAAGACCCCTTCCCCAATTTAGTACGCATGCGCAAAGACAATTACATAATGTATTAGCATATGCATAAGGTTTCTTGCAATAGGCGGGTTTTCTCAGGAATTGCATGAATATTCATTTTTCTGTAATGTATATAATGAGTGTGCTTTTGTGCCTCGGTGGACATGTTAGATGGAGCGATCCCCCATGTTCCCGGCGCTGTAATAAAGTAATGCCTGCTCGTTAATGCTAAACCCAGCATTAAGGAATTTTATTCCTGATTTCAGTGACAACCTGGTTGCTCCGCTGCTGGGATAACGGGGACAATAGCTTGGACTTGGAGGGTAGAGAAGCCAAGCAGTTAGGATCTCTGGCTAGAGAAGGGGGTATTGATAAGGCGCTTGGGAATAGGACAAACACTCTTAGCCTCTGGAGGCAAATCTTGTCAGCTGTAAAGAGCAGGTATCCCTTTAAGGACGATATTGTATGCCGCCCAAGCAAATGGACCACCATGGAAAAAGGTATTAAGTACCTGAGAGAATTAGCTGTGCAAGAGATGATCTCTGGTGACCCACAGATAATTGTAGATCGTGGTGAAATGCCATGTGACTGACCTATGTTGTGGAAGTTGGTGCAGAGTGCACCATCGACATATGCCCACACATTGTCAATATTGTTCTGGGGAGGAGGTGGAGAGAGACCTACTGTGGGTGATGTGGCTAACCAAATACAACAGTATGAAGACAGTCTCTCCCCTGCCCTACAGGCTTGAGTCTCGGCTGTGGAAAAACTAACTAAGCAATCTGTTTATTTATTTCATAGACTGTTTGACAGGTTGTCCGAGATGGAGAATAGATCCTACTCACCACCTGCACGGACCCATGTCGCAGCCATCATGAGAAGACGCCCTCCCACAAGACCAGCTAGAGAGACAGAACATGCCATGAGGTGACCTGTGGTGTGCCTTATGTGACTACGGAGAGGACATGAGCAGATGGGATGGAAAACCCACTGCTGCACTATGGACACGAGTACATGACTTGCGAGGAAAAACAAATAGAGTTAGGTGGCTGCTCCAGTTTCCAGTAGGCAGATCTCCAGGCAGAATAGATGGGATTCTGATCCATCCCTACCAGGCACAAGTAAACAGAATTAGAGGGGCCCTGCCTCCAGCCAGGTGGAGGAGAGGGATAACTGAGTTTACTGGACTGTGTGGATCCAATGGCCTGACACAAAAGAACTACAAGGGTATAAAGACCTGGTAGACACTGGTGCAAAGTGCACCCTAATGCCATCGAATCATATGGGGACCAAATCCATCAGCATTTCTGGAGTGACAGGGGTATCTCAAGAGTTATCTGTATTGGAGGCCAAAGTGAGCCTAACTAAAAATGAATGGAAAAAGCACCCCATTGTGACTGGCCCAGATGCTCTGTGCATCCTTGGCATGGACTACCTCAGGAGAGGGTATTTTAAGGACCCAAAAGGGTATAGATGGGCTTTTGGTATAGCAGCTGTAGAGACTGAGGACATTAAACAGCTGTCTACCTTGCCTGGCCTCTCAGAGGATCCTTCTGTTGTGGGGTTGCTGAAGGTTGAAGAACAACAGGTGCCAATTGCTACTACAACAGTGCACCGACGACAGTATTGCACCAACCGAGGCTCCCTGATCCCCATTCACACACTGATTTGACAGCTAGAAAATGCAGGAGTGATCAAGAAGACTCGCTCACCCTTTAATAGTCCTATATGGCCAGTGCAAAAGTCTAATGGAGAATGGAGATTAACTGTGGACTATCGTGGCCTAAATGAAGTTACACCACCGCTGAGTGCTGCCGTGCCAGACATGCTAGAACTTCAATATGAACTGGAGTCAAAGGCAGCCAAGTGGTATGCCACCATAGACATTGCTAACGCATTTTTCTCTATACTTTTGGCACCAAAGTGCAGGCCACAGTTTGCTTTTACCTGGAGAGGTATCCAGTACACCTGGAATCGACTGCCCCAGGGCTGGAAACACAGTCCTACCATTTGTCATGGACTGATCCAGACTGCACTAGAAAAGGGTGGAGCTCCAGAACACTTGCAATACATTGATGATATCATTATATGGCGTGATACAGCAGCAGAAGATTTTGAGAAAGGGGAGAAAATAATCCAAATTCTTCTGAAAGCTGGTTTTGCTATAAAAAGAGGCAGATTCAAGGGACCTGCATAAGAGATACAGTTTTTGGGAATTAAGTGGCAAGATGGGCGTCGCCAAATCCCGATAGAGATGATCAACAAAATAACAGCTATGTCCCCACCAACTAGCAAAAGGGAAACACAAGCTTTCCTAGGCATTGTGGGTTTCTGGAGAATGTATATTCCACATTACAGCCAGATTGTACGCCCTCTTTATCAAGTGACCAGAAAGAAAAATTATTTTCAGTGGGGCCCTGAACAACGACAGTCCTTTGAACAGATTAAATGGGAGATTGTGCATGCAGTAGTCCTCAGACCAGTCCGGACAGGACAAGATGTTAAAAATGTGCTCTACACCGCAGCTAGGGACAATGGTCCTACCTGGAGCCTTTGGCAGAAAAGGCCAGGAGAAGCTCAAGGTCAACCCCTACGATTTTGGAGTTGAGGATACAAGGGCTCCGAGGTCAACTACACTCCAACGGAAAAAGAAATATTGGCAGCATATGAAGGAGTTAAAGCTGCTTCAGAGGTAATTGGTACAGATGCACAGCTCCTCCTGGTGCCCTGATTACCAGTACTGGGCTGGATGTTCAAGGGTAAGGCTCCTACTACTCGTCATACAACCGAAGCTACCTGGAATAAATAGGTCACGTTAACCACACAGTGGGCTTGAATAGGAAACCCCAGTCGTCCAGGAATCTTAGAAGTGATCATGGACTGGCCAGAGGGTAAAGACTTTGGACTGCCACCAGAAGAGGAGGTAACATGTGCTGAAGAAGCCCCACTGTATAACAAATTACCAGAGGATGAGAAGCGGTATGCCTTGTTCACCGATGGATCCTGCCATCTTGTAGGAAAACATTGGAAGTGGAAAGCTGCAGTATGGAGTCCTATATGACGAGTCACAGAAGCCACTGAAGGACAAGGTGAATCGAGTCAATTTGCAGAGGTAAAAGCCATCCAGCTGGCTTTGGACATCGCCAACTGAGAAAAGTGACCAAGGCTGTATCTCTATACTGACTCATGGATGGTAGCAAATGCCTTGTGGGGGTGGTTAAAGCAGTGGAAGCAAAGCAACTGGCAGCGCAAAGGTAAACCTCTTTGGGCTGCTGAACTGTGGCAAGATGTTGCTGACCAGCTAGAGAGACTAATTGTGAAAGTGAGCCATGTGGATGCCCCTGTACCTAAAAGTCGGGCCATTGAGGAACATCGAACCAACCAACGAGTGGACCAGGCTGCCAAAGTATTCCAAATAGATTTGGACTGGGAACATAAAGTTGAACTATTTCTAGCTCGGTTTGCCCATGACACTTCAGGTCATGAAGGAAGAGATGCAACATGCAGATGGGCTCGTGACCAAGGGGTGGACTTAACCATGGATGCTATTGCACAGGTTATCCACAATTGTGAAACATGCGCCGCAATTAAGCAAGAGAAATGGTTAAAACCTTTGTGGTATGGGGGGGCGGTGGTTGAAATAGTAATATGTGGAGGCCTGGCGAATTCACTATATCACAATACTTCAAACCCACCAAGGCAAACACTATGTGCTTACCATGGTGGAGGCAAACACCGGATGGCTGGAGACATCCCGTGCCCCATGTCACTGCCCAGAACACTATTCTGAGCCTTGAAAAGAAAATCTTGTGGTGACATGGCACTCCAGAGAGAACTGAGTCATACAGCGGGACTCATTTCAAAAACAACCTCATAGACAACTGGGCCAAAGAGCACGGCATCGAGTGGGTATATCATATCCCCTATCATGCACCAGCTGCTGATAAAATTGAATGATATAATGGGTTATTAAAAACTACCCTAAAAGCAACAGGGGGTGGAAGCTTTAAAAATTGGGATAAGCACTTAGCACAAGCTACCTATGCACGTGGTATCTTGGTGATTTGCTAAAGTGATCAGGAAATTGGATGAGTGAGTGTAAATTAGTGAGAATAAAAAAATTATATTGGATGTCATTTGAAAAGTCGTTTTAGTAAAAGCAACCCTATAACTTTATATGCCTTAGAACTTCAGCTCTATTGCTCACAGATGATATTTTTAAAAGGGAGAAGAGACAGGGAAGCCCAATTTTATAATTGGTCAGGTTTTAATAAGACCCGCAAAAGCAAAAGAACATGGAAGTTTTCTGTCTGCAGGAACAAACAAATATTTTTTCTGTTTTTTGCTGAGATATTTTAGACACAGCCAAGAAGCGCAAACACAAAAATGTTAATTTTATCACCATTAGGAATATTTCAGTGATGGTGATGAGTTCAGTATAGTTCTATATATGGAAAAGTGATAAAATCATTGGGGAAAAATATTAAATTATTATGCTTTCATTTCTGGAAGATGTCTTTTAGATGTCTGTCTCAGAATAGGATAAGCAAGTCAGCAGAGATGATAAGTGATCTCTGAAAAAAGAATTCAAATTAATGTAATGTAACACTAATTCTCACTAACAAAGAGGGTCTGGTTGAAGCAGTGAAGGCTGAGGGCAGCCTTGGTTGTAGTGACCATGAGATGGTGGAGTTCAGGATCTCATGTGGCAGGAACAGAATAGCTAGCAGAATCACAACCCTGGACTTCAGGAGGGCCAACTTTGGCCTTTTCAAGCAATTGCTAGGGGAAATCCCATGGGACAGGGTACTAGAAGGTAAGGGGGCCCAAGATAGTTGGTTAGCATTCAAGGACAGCTTCTTCCGAGCTCAAGATCAGAGCATCCCAGCAGGTAGGAAGTCAAGGAAGGGTACCAGGAGACCTGCATGGTTAAACAGGGAACTGCTGGGCAAACTCAAGTGGAAGAAGAGGGTGTACAGATCGTGGAAGGAGGGGCTGGCCACTTGGGAGGAATATAAGTCTGTTGTCAGAGGATGTAGGGAGGCAACTAGGAAAGCTAAGGCCTCCTTGGAATTAAACCTTGCAAGAGAGGTCAAGGACAACAGAAAGGGCTTCTTCAAATACATTGCAGGTAAAGCCAACACTAGAGGCAATGTAGGCCCACTGATGAATGAGGTGGGGGCCCTGGAGACAGAGGATAAAAAGAAGGCGGAGTTACTGAATGCCTTCTTTGCCTCTGTCTATACTGCTGGAGGCTGTCCTGAGGAGCCCCGGACCCCTGAGGCCCCGGAGAAAGTCAGGATAGAGGAGGAATCTGTCTTGGTAGATGAGGGCTGGGTCAGGGACCAATTAAGTAATCTGGACATCCATAAATCCATGGGCCCTGATGGGATGCACCCGCGGGTGCTGAGGGAGCTGGCGGAGGTCATTGCTAGGCCACTCTCCATCATCTTTGCTAAGTCGTGGGCAACGGGAGAGGTGCCTGAGGACTGGAGGAAAGCGAATGTCACTCCAGTCTTCAAAAAGGGCAAGAAGGAGGACCCGGGGAACTATAGACCGGTCAGCCTCACCTCCATCCCCGGAAAGGTGATGGAACAACTTGTCCTTGGTGCTGTCTCTAGGCACATCAAGGATAGGGGGATCATTAGGGGCACTCAGCATGGCTTCACCAAGGGGAAGTCATGCTTAACCAACTTGATAGCCTTTTATGAGGACGTAACCCGGTGGATAGATGGTGGTAAAGCTGTGGATGTGGTCTATCTCGATTTCAGTAAAGCATTTCACACGGTCTCCCACAGCATCCTCGCAGCTAAACTGAGGAAAGAAGCCAGAGAGTGGTGGTCAATGGGACAGAGTCCAGTTGGAGGCCTGTGTCTAGCGGAGTCCCTCAAGGGTCGGTACTGGGACCAGTACTAGTCAATATATTCATTAATGACTTGGATGAGGGAATAGAGTGCACTGTCAGCAAGTTTGCTGATGACACAAAACTGGGAGGAGTGGCTGACACACTGAAGGCTGCGCAGCCATTCAGAGAGACCTGGACAGGCTGGAGAGTTGGGCGGGGAGAAATTTAATGAAATATAACAAGGGCAAGTGTAGAGTCCTGCATCTGGGCAAGAACAACCCCATGTATGAGTACAAGTTCGGGACAGACCTGGTGGAGAGCAGCAGAGGGGAAAGGGACCTGGGGGTCCTAGTGGACAGCAGGATGACCATGAGCCAGCAATGTGCCCTTGTGGCCAAGAAGGCCAATGGCATCCTGGGGTGTATTAGAAGGGGTGTGGTTAATAGGTCAAGAGAGGTTCTCCTCCCCCTCTACTCTGCCCTGGTGAGGCCGCATCTGGAATATTGTGTCCAGTTCTGGGCCCCTCAGTTCAAGAAGGACAGGGAACTGCTAGAGAGAGTCCAGCGCAGAGCCACGAAGATGATTAAGGGGGTGGAACATCTCCCTTATGAGGAGAGGCTGAGGGAGCTGGGTCTCTTTAGCTTGGAGAAGAGGAGACTGAGGGGTGACCTCATTAATGTTTATAAATATGTAAAGGGCAAGTGTCATGAGGATGGAGCCAGGCTCTTCTCAGTGACATCCCTTGACAGGACAAGGGGCAATGGGTGCAAGCTGGAACACAGGAGGTTCCACATAAATATGAGGAAAAACTTCTTTACGGTGAGGGTGACCGAACACTGGAACAGGCTGCCCAGAGAGGTTGTGGAGTCTTCTTCTCTGGAGACATTCAAAACCCGCCTGGACGCGTTCCTGTGTGATATGATCTAGGTAATCCTGCTCTGGCAGGGGGATTGGACTAGATGATCTTTTGAGGTCTCTTCCAATCCCTAACATTCTGTGATCTGCCAGTTCCCTCAACACTCGTGGGTACGTCCCGTCGGGGCCCACAGATTTGTGGGTGTCCAGTTTGTCTAAATGATCTCTAACTTGATCCTCCTCAACGAAGAGAAAGTCTTCCTTTCTCCAGACTTTCTCTCTTACCTCCAGGGTCTGGGATTCTTGAGGGCTGGCCTTAATAGTAAAGACTGTGGCAAAGGCGGCATTCAGTAACTCCACCTTCTCTGTATCCTCCATCACTAGGGCACCCTCCTCATTCAGCAGCAGGCCCACGTTTTCCCTAGTCTTCCTTTTGCTGCTGATGTACTTGAAGAAGCCCTTCTTTTTGTCTTTGATGTCCCTTGCCAGATTTAATTCCAGGCAGGCCTTGGCCTTCCTTGTCACCTCCCTGCATACTCTGACAACCTTCCTATATTCCTCCCAAGTAGCCTGTCCCTTTTTCCACATTCCGTAGACTTCCTTCTTCCATTTCAGTTTTGTCAGCAGCTCCTTGCTCATCCATGCAGGTCTCCTGCCCCCTTTGCTTGATTTCTTACTCATGGGGATGCACCGATCTTGAGCTTGCAGGAAGTGATGTTTGAATATTGACCAGCTCTCATGGACCCCCTGCCCTCTAGAGCCCTAACCCATGGGATTCCCCCAAGGAGGTCCTTGAAGAAGCCAAATTCAGCTCTCCTGAAGTCCAGGGTTGTGATCCTACTTATTGCCCTGCTTCCTCCACACAGAATCCTGAACTCCACCATCTCATGGTCGCTAAAACCCAGGCTATCCCCAACTTTCGCATCTCCAACCAGACCTTCGTTATTTGTTAATACAAGGTCTAGCAGCGCACCTCTCCGTATTGGCTCCTCCACCACCTGTGTCAAAAAGTTATCGTCAATGCTCTGTAGAAACCTCCTGGACTGTGGGTGCCTAGCTGTGTTGTCTTTCCAGCAGATATCAGGGGGGTTGAAGTCCCCCATGAGAACTAGGGCCTGCAATCGCGAGGCTACTTCCAGCTGTCTGCAGAAGGCCTCATCTACTTCCTCTTCCTGATCAGGTGGCCTGTAGTAAACCCCCACAACAGTGTCACCGACACTAGCCTGCCCCTTAATTCTTACCCATAAGCTCTCTACTTGTTCTTCATCCTTCCCTAGGCTCAGCTCGATACGTTCCAGTTGCTCTCTCACATAAAGGGCAACTCCACCTCCTTGCCTTGCTGGCCTGTCCTTCCTAAAAAGTACGTAGCCATCCATAACAGCATTCCAGTCATGAGAGCTATTCCACCATGTCTCTGTAATTGCAATGAGATCACGGCCTTGCGACCTCACATAGATCTCTAATTCTTCCTGTTTATTCCTCATGCTGCGTGCGTTGGCGTACAGGCATTTCAGAGAGGTAGCCAAGCATGCAGGTTTCCCAGGAGAGGCGCAAGAGGATCCGTGATATCTATACACACCCTTGAGGTAGTTGGCCTTCTTGTTCCTATCTTGGGAGGCAGCTAAGGAACCTTTCTCTCTGCTCTGATTGGCCTGGCTTATTCCCCCAATAGAGGCAATGGCATGAGCATTGCCACTCTGGACCCCACCCCCTAAGTCCTTCAGTTTAAAGCCCACCTCGCTAAGTTGGCCAGCCTGCTGCCAAAGATTCCCTTGCCTCTTTTAGACAGGTGGATCCCATCCCTCCCTAACAGGTTATAGATGTCAAAGAGTGTCCCATTGTCATAAAAGCCAAAACCCTCACGATAGCACCAACCACAAAGCCAAGAGTTGATTTCCATTATACATCTATTTATGGTTGCTCCCTTTCCTCTTACGGGTGAAATGGAGAAGATAACTTGAACACCAATATTCTTCACTTGCACCCCCAGGGCTTTGTAGTCTTCCTTGATCCTACCCAGATTCCAGCTCGTGGTGTCATTCATGCTCCCATGAAAGAGGAGCAGAGAATAGTAGTCCGATCTCTCAACAAATTGTGGCACCCTCTCAGCAATATCTCGCACCTTAGCACCCAGAAGGCAGCCAGTCAGCAGCAGCGGCAGCAGCGACAGCAGCGGCAACGGCGGCAGCGACTGAGGTGAGTGCGGGGCGAGGGTGAGATCGGGCTGTAGCGGCGGTTTCCGTGCTCTGCCCCCCCCCCGAGCAGCAGCCCCGAGACCCAGAAGTTCCAGGCAACGAATCAGGAGAGGAGGGGGCGTAGCACCACCCCCTGTGATCGGGTGATAAAGAGCCTCCTGGAGGACAGGGACTAGTCCCTGCCCAGAGGGGAGAGGGGGAGTCAGCAGTGACTGTGTGTGTCCCAGGGTGGGGGAGGCCACAGCCGTTTGCAGCTCGTTGGGGAGGGCGCTGACTCTCTCCCAGTGCACAAGGAGAGGAAGGCGCCAAGGAGCTGTGAATCTTCTGCTATCATTCGGCAGCAGCGGTGGCAGCGATAGCGACTGAGGTGAGTGTGGGCGAGGGTGAGATCGGGCTGTACCAGGCGGGTTCCGTACTCAGGGCCACCTGAGCAGCAGCCCCGAGTCCCGTCCCAGGAGAGGAGGGGGCGTAGCCGGAGGCACCGTGGGAGATTTGAAGGGCCCCCTGGGGAGCGCGAGCGACCCGGAGCGTGGCGAACAGGAGCACACAAACAGGGGCGTGGCAGTTTGCGCAGCAGTTCACGCAGGCAGGACGAGCAGAGTAGGCGGGCAGGAAGGTATGGTTTCCACTCGGCGGGGCCCTAAGTCCCTTGCGGGTGCCAGAAAAGACATGGCAACCCAAACGGACCTGCCGCGGAAGCATGCGGAGGTGCAGGTGGCAGGCTGCAGGGAGTGCCAGAGCCTGGCCCTGGCACTCGAGGGTAAGGGAGACCTCACCTGTGTGAGGTGCGAACAGGTCGACGACCTGATCTCCTTGGTGGCCCAACTCAAGGACGAGGTAGAAAGGTTAAGGAGTACAAGAGCATCCCAGGAAGAGGTTGGCGGGCTGTGCTGTTCCCTGCCCGTCCTGGGGAAAAACGGATGGGCCTAATGCTCCCTGGGTAGTGGAGGATCCTCTTCCTCCTCCACAAGGAGCAGGAGGAGACCTAGGGGATGGGGGGGAATGGAGGCAGGTCCCTGCTCGGGGTGGCAGGCGAATCCCATCCCGACCTTCCTCCCCTCCCCACATCCCCCTGAAAAATAGGTATGAGGTGCTGGAGCCTGAGCGTCTTCCTGAGTGTCAGGAAGACATGAATCTAGGTGAAAGACCCTCTACGGGGCTACGTAAACAGAAGCAACCAAGTAAGAGGGTTGCAACCAGCTCCAAAAAGGAGAAAAGAAAAGTAATTGTTGTAGGCGACTCCCTGCTAAGGGGAACGGAGGCCCCCATATGCAGGCCAGACCCGACTCACAGGGAAGTCTGCTGCCTCCCTGGGGCTCGGGTAAGGGATGTTGCCAGGAGGATTCCTGAACTGGTGAGGCCCTCTGACTACTACCCACTATTAGCATTCCAGGTGGGTAGGGATGAGATTGAAGGGAGAAGTCCCAGGGCAATCAAAAGACACTTCAGGGCCCTGGGGCGTTTGGTGAAAGGGGTAGGTGCGCAGGTGATATTCTCTTCAATTCCTTCGGTGTTTGGTGAAAATAGGGAAAGGACTATGAAAGTACAACAGATTAATACGTGGCTAAGAGACTGGTGCCGTAGGTGGGATTTTGGGTTTGTTGACCACGGGGTGACTTTCATGGCACCGGGCCTGCTTATGCCGGATGGGGAACAGCTGAGTCAGAAGGGGAAAAGGGTTATGGCCCAGAAGTTGGCAGGGCTGATCAAGAGGTCTTTAAACTAGGTTCGATGGGGGAGGGGGATAAGACCAGGGCAGCCACAAATGAACCTAGGGGTGACAGGCCTGCGTCGGGGGCAAGGCCGCTAGCCCAGCTGAAGTGTGTTTACACCAATGTGCGCAGTATGGGCAACAAACAGGAAGAGCTAGAATCCACTGTACAGCAGGAAGGTTATGATGTGGTTGCCATCACAGAAACGTGGTGGGATGACTCTCATGACTGGAGTGCAGCTATGGATGGCTATAGGCTCTTTAAGAGGGACAGGCGAAGCAGGAGAGGCGGTGGGGTAGCGTTGTATGTTAGGGAGTGCTTGGACTGTGTCGAAATTGAGGAAGATGGTGAGGATGACAAGGTTGAATGTTTATGGGTGAAGATCAGGGGGAAGGTCAGCAGGGCAGACATTACGGTGGGAGTCTGTTATAGACCACCCAACCAGGATGAGCAGGCGGACGAGGCGTTTTACAAGTGGCTGTCAGAAGCCGCCCGGTCGCCAGCCCTTGTACTCGTGGGCGACTTCAACTTGCCGGATGTCTGCTGGAAATTCAACATGGCAGAGAGGAAGCAATCTAGGAGATTCCTCGAATGTGTGGAGGACAACTTCCTCATGCAAGTGGTAAATGAGCCCACTAGAGGAGGGGCCCTGCTTGACCTGTTGTTTGTGAACAGAGAAGGACTAGTGGGAGATGTGAGGGTCGGTGGCCGTCTTGGGAATAGCGACCACGAAATGTTAGAGTTTTCGATAGTGGGGGAAGTAAGGAGGGGCAAGAGTAGAACTTCTGCCTTAGATTTCCGGCAGGCTGACTTTAGCCTGTTTAAGAGGCTGGTGGACTGAGTCCCTTGGGAGTTGGTCCTGAAGGGCAAAGGAGTCCAGGAAGGCTGGACATGCTTCAAAAGGGAATTGCTAAATATTCAGGAGCAGGCTGTCCCAGTCTGTAGGAAGACAAGCCGTCGGGGAAAAAGACCGGCCTGGTTGAACAGAGAACTTAGGCTAGAACTTAAGGAAAAAAAGAGAACCTACTTGCTCTGGAAGAAGGGTCGGGTAACTTGGGAGGTCTATAGGGACGTGGCCAGGTCGTGTAGGGAGAAGATTAGGAGGGCCAAAGCTCAACTAGAGATTGATTTGGCTGCTACGGTCAAAGATAACAAAAAAGCTTTTACAAATACATCAACAGGAAAAGGAGGGTCAAGGAGAGCCTCCACCACTTGCTGAATGAGGAGGGTAGTGTAGTGTCAGGGGATGAGGAAAAGGCAGAGGTGCTCAATGCCTTCTTTGCCTCGGTCTTTAATGTCAAGACAGGTTGTCCTCAGGAGACTCGGCCCCCAGAGCCTGAAGTTAGGGACGGGGGGCTGTGTGAACCTCCCATAATCCAGGAGGACACGGTTAGTGACCTGCTGTGCCAGTTGGACACCCACAAGGCTATGGGCCCGGATGGGATTCACCCCAGACTAATGAAGGAACTGGCAAATGAACTTGCCAAACCACTCTCTATTATCTACCGGCAGTCCTGGTTAACTGGAGAAGTTCCAGCTGACTGGAAATTAGCAAACGAAACGCCCATCTACAAGAAGGGCCGGAAGGATGATCCAGGGAACTATAGGCCTGTCAGCCTGACATCGGTGCCAGGCAAGGTGATGGAACAGATCATCCTGAGTGCCATTACATGGCACATGCAGGACAATCGGGGCATTGGGGCCAGCCAACATGGATTCATGAAAGGCAGGTCCTGCTTGACCAACCTGGTCTCCTTCTATGACCAAGTGACCCGCTTAGTAGATGAGGGCAGGGCTGTGGATGGAGTCTATCTAGACTTCAGTAAGGCATTTGACACTGTCTCCCACAGCATCCTCCTAGACAAACTGGCTGCCCGGGGCTTGGATGGGTGGACTCTTAAATGGGTAAAAAACTGGCTGGATGGCCGAGCCCAGAGAGTGGTGGTGAATGGGGCAAAGTCCAACTGGCGGCCGGTCACTAGCGGTGTTCCCCAGGGCTCAGTTCTGGGGCCGGTGCTGTTCAATATCTTTAGAGATGATCTAGATATAGGGATTGAGTGCACCCTCAGCAAATTTGCAGATGACACCAAGCTGGGTGGGAGTATCGATCTGCTGGAAGGTAGGAAGGCCCTACAGAGGGATCTGGACAGGTTAGATAGATGGGCCGAGACCAACGGCATGAGGTTCAACAAGAACAAGTGCCGGGTCTTACACTTCGGCCACAACAACCCCATGCAGCACTACAGGCTGGGGGAAGAGTGGTTAGAAAGCGGCCCGGTGGAAAGAGACCTGGGGGTGCTGATCGACAGCCGGTTAAACATGAGCCAGCAGTGTGCCCAGGTGGCCAAGAAGGCCAATGGCATCCTGGCCTCTATTAGGAATAGTGTAGCCAGCCGGTCTAGGGAAGTGATCGTCCCTCTGTACTCGGCACTGGTGAGGCCGCATCTTGAATCCTGTGTCCAGTTCTGGGCCCCGCACTTCAAGAAAGATGTTGAGGTGTTGGAGCGAGTCCAGAGGAGGGCGACCAAGCTGGTGAAGGGTCTGGAGAATCTGACCTACGAGAAACGGCTGAGGGAGCTGGGGGTGTTTAGCCTGGAGAAGAGGAGGCTCAGAGGTGACCTTATTGCAGTCTACAGCTACCTGAAGGGAGGTTGTAGTGAAGTGGGAGTTGGCCTCTTCTCCCGGGCAACTAGCGATAGGACAAGAGGACACAGCCTCAAGCTTCGCCAGGGGAGGTTCAGGTTGGACATTAGGAAGCATTTCTTTTCAGAAAGGGTTATTAGACATTGGAATGGGCTGCCCAGGGAGGTGGTGGAGTCACCATCTCTGGATGTGTTTAAGAAAAGACTGGACATGGCACTTAGTGCCATGGTCTAGTTGATAGGGTGGTGTCAGGGCAACGGTTGGACTCGATGATCCCTGAGGTCTCTTCCAACCTGGTTGATTCTGTGATTCTGTGATACCTCTCGTGATTCTCTGTCAGGTTGGCAGATGGGCACCTCAGTGTTCCTCAACAGAGAGTCACCCACCACGAGCACTCGTCGTTTCTTTTTACGGTACCCACTTTCTGCTGCTGGTACAGTTACACCTTGTGGATCTTGCTCGTGGGTATCTATAGCTGTTAAAGCTTCATATCTGTTTTTAGTTGTGATACTGGAGGGTGGAGACTGAGGCATAGTCTTGCTTTTGTGGGTCACCAGGGTCCAAGGAGCCTCTTTCTTAGTGGTGTCTTCTAAGGGGGCATGGTGCTGATACCACCTATCTATCTCTGCCTCAGCTCCTCTAATACTGCACAGCCTTCTAACTGTTTCCTTCAACTCAGCCACTTCACATAACAGACCATCAACCCATGCACAGCTTAAGCAGATACTTACCTTTTCACCAGGGGAAGGGTTGGGGCACTCGTTGCAGCCTACCACCTGTACCGAAGTCTCTTTCTGTACTGGCTCTGTCTGGGTGAAAGCATCAGACTTCCCAGGGGCCTTCTCTGCAGAAACACTGGTTTTGGCTCCGAGGCGAGTGCACACCATTACCATTATGGCAGGGGCCTGAAGCACTTGCCTGGGATGTGGACCTACAGGCGGTTTGCAAGGCCCTGTCTGCGCAAAGTGCCGCGCCGCACTCCGGGTTGCTCACGCTCCCCAGAGGCCCTTGAAATCTCCGGCAGTGCTTCCGGCTCTGCCCTCTCCTCGCCTGATTCGTTGCCGGGAACTTCCACGTCCAGAGGGGACTCGGGGCTGCTACTCGGGTGGCCCTGAGTACGGAAACCGCCCGGTACAGCCCGATCTCACCCTCGCCCCAGACTCGCCTCAGTCACCTTCCGCCAGCTCCCTCAGTACCCTATGGTCCTAGCCCGAATATCATTACTGTTCTACATTTATTTTCACAACCAATATTTGTTTTACTTGTCATTATTCTTGTACTACTATTTTCACAGTGACCACTTTGTATATAAGAAACTTTCTATTAGCTGAACAGCTTACTAATGTAGTCTGTAATTTATAGCATCTTTAAGAAAGGTAAACTGTATGTGGATCAAGGGGTGGAATGTAGTGATCCTGACTGGAAGACCATTGTATATCGGGGAGTTAGTGATCCGCATAACAGTAGGCCCAGGCCTGTGCTGTGCTTTGCTATGCTGCATGTACAGCTTAGTCTTCAGGCCTGTGCTGTGTTGCACAAATCCCTTAGCCACAGGATAAACTCAGCCAGCTCATTGTAACAGAGGAGTCTGCAGGCAGGTCCCACTTGGTACCGCGATTACGCCACCTGCGTGGCCTTGCCTTTATCTAAAAACGCAACAAGAAGTTCTCGCGTGAACATCCTCTATGAATAGAAGGTTTTTTTCTTGTAAGAAAAATTATATAATAGCTCGAATGACTGAAATGGGAGAACCTCTTCTATGAACAGGGTCTGCCCGGCATGCTGCACGTGGATTGGAGGCCCATTCAGTGCTATATCACTCAGGGTTCTCAGCATCTAAAGGAACGTAAGATTATCTATACTGTTCTCTCCTTATAGTGTTAGCTCTAATAAACAGTGTTATAAATGGGCTTTGCACACCAGATTGATAAATAAAGATGATTATTTTATTTAGGAGGGTACAAGCAAACAGCGCTGGGCGACCGGGGGAGTCACAGCTCCGCCTACAGTTCGCACCGAATCATACGGGAAACATCAATTTATTAGACAAAGCATACATATTCATTAATATGGGTTGGGTTATTACAATTAGTTCTGGAAATGGGTGTGATTATGTTAATTATTTTCAGGAACTCATTATCGTAAGTCTCCTCCTGTCTGTGTTCTGACAGTTCCTCTTGTCTATGCATTTGCCGTTAGTTGGTTGCGCTGATAATTCCTTATCTAGTTACAAGCTTAGCACATGTTACTCTAAACCTACTATCCTACATAACAGGAGGTTCATCCTGGATCCAAGAACACACCCCTGTTACACGAATCATCCCACACGTATCCAATGTGCACACATGTGCTCGGCAGTGCACACCCGTGCACGCGGGCGCCCAGTGTGGTGGTCGCCATCCACCTCCCGGTGGTCGCTGGGATGAAGGCCGAAGTCTTCCTCAGGTGTCCTCTAGGTGACCTGGGTCCTGTACACACGCTGTGGGAGTATCTCTATACATTCGTCATTAGTCAAGCAAATAAGTCAGCAGTTGTTTCTATATATGGCATTAGTCAGCAAGCAAGTGAGCAGATGTTTACTTATCAGGATGTTTGCGGAGCAGATGTTTACTTATCAGGATGTTTGCGGTTTTTCTTAGCTAAGTTACAGTGAAGCCCTCTACACCCACATACGATTTTATGAACAAAGTTAACCCATTTATTACAACAGCATTTTAAATGATACCTTACAGAGTGCCTTTCTTACTGGGATCATAACAGACCAGCACCTCCTGGTGAAAAACAAGAAGGATGTACAACTGCAATTGCATGACATGATTTGGAAAAATGCACAGTGGCAGTCAGAAGAATAGGTGGCTAGAGAAGAGACATGGGATGACAACATCCTTATCTACTTGGCAATGAAGCTTGGCTGGCATGGGAAGAACAACCCAGACCCTTACATAAAGCATATAAGCTTTCTGTATGGCACATGCAGAGAAAGAGGTATTTGAAAGAGCAGGACAAGGACCAGCCATCTATAGTGAACATAATGTTTACTGGTATAGAATACACCTGTGTACCAGCCTGGCTCAGCTGCCCTGGCTTTCACTCCTTATAGCTTAAGCACTTGGCTAACTCAAAACTCCTAAGAGCCTTGATCACCATGGAAACCATTGGATATCATTGAGAAAAGATGAGAAGGAGGAAGAGGGGAGGGAAGAGAGCAAAGAACCCCCCCATCCTCAGCAAGATTTCCCATTTATAGTGAACCTGACATTATTGTTATAGAACACACCTGTGGGCCAGCCTGGGTCAGCTGCCCTGGCTTACTGCTAATGGCCTTGATCACCATACCACAGCTGGCCACAAACTGAAACAAAATGTAACAGAGAAGTGATTCTATAAATTTTATCCCCACGAAACCAGGACACTTCTTTAAAAGTAGATTAAAAAAATCTGAAGCTGAAGCCCACCGTACACACCCCACCGCTCCCGCAGAACGTAAGAAAGAACACCACGCTGTCCCCGCTCGCCAGGAGCGATTACGTAAATGTCAGCCCCGCCCCCCTTCCGCGCGCAGCCCCCCGTCTGAAGTGTTATGCAATACCCAGCATATAGACCTACTGTACCACAGAGCCCCAGCGGCGCAAGGGGTGGGGTGTCCGGCCCCGCCCCTTGGCAGCCTCCATTGGCCATCCCCCGAGAGTGCTCGGCGTGGATTGGGATATTGCTGCTGTCACTTGCAGCTGACTGACAGGTTGGCCGGTCGGCCATGAGAGTGCGTGCGTAGTTCTGACCTACTAACATACATCCTTTCGTGTTGTCACACGCTCCATCGCTCACTCTGGATTGCTCTGCTTCCGGACAAGTGAGACACTGTTGCTTACTCGTCTTTACCCGCCTCGATTCAGACAGATGCAGGGAATGCTCCGCTTACCGCGCTGCACTGAAGGTAGGAATGCGCGCTCGGAGTGGCGTCTTGTGCGGGAGCCTGGGGAGGGGTGGCGGGGGGCGCGCGTATGGGTGCGAAGCTGTTTGCTGTGTGCATAACGTTTTGCTGGCGTGTCACTGCCGGGGCTCAGCGCCTGAAGGTAGCAGGCACGACGTGTGCCTGAGTATGAAAGGCCATGGTAATTTCGGTGTAGAGTTAAGGAGTAGGTCGTTAATTACAACCCTTTTGTGCGTTTACGAGAAAAATCGGGGTTTTGTGCTGATGGATTGTCAGAGGCCGCCGGAAAGATCCCATTTTCACACGGTGTTGAGGGATGTTGTTTGTGGGCAAACTGAATTAATGGTAGCAGTCTGCCCCACAGCCCCCGTGTTTTGCTAGGCTGTGTTTGCCTAAGCCTTTTTCGTCACTTTTGTCGCTGTCTTTCGGACTCTACTGGACCGATCACGTAATAGTTCCTAGAAATGTTGCATTATGTAACCACAGAATTTGCTGGCAGTTAGGCTAGGAAGAAGGAGCTAATGATACGATTTTATAATCTTGCTACAAAGAAACTGGGACAATTGTGCTTAAAAATTTAACTAACAGATTTTGTTAAAGTACATTTAATAAAGAGACAACTGGGTAAGTGGGGAGGTAACTCATGCTTGCTGACCATGTGTTGTGTACCTTAAAATGAAATTTGTGTTAATCTATATTTAGCCCTATCATATTTTAGCAATTGTGGCTTCATGTGCTATTCCTGGTCTTTTCTCTAGAGCTGTGCATATAGACGTTCAAGGCCATTTGCTTGGATTTTTAACTCCATGCTTTCAGAGCCCTTTTGATAAGGCTGTATTTTTAGGAAGGCATTTTACCTAGACACTAAACAATTTCTTTGGTACTGGCTTTTACTTGTCACCGTTTTAAAAGAGGGGAACATGTAATTTAAGAGAGGAATGAATTTAAGAAAATGTCAACAGTGCTAAAGAAGTGAGATGGCCTGCCCATGTGACAACTGCAGTGGGCTCTGGTGAAGAAGTAACGCCAGGCCCGGGGGGCATAGGAGTACCCCAGTCCCATAGAAATCGGGCATTTTAGCGTGGCACACAACAAAAGCAGAAGTAGGTCAGTATGACGTTCTCAGTAGCACAAATCTTCGGTTAGTTGGTGTGTGATCGCAACCGGAATGTGTGCGCTGTGGGTCACGGGGAATGCTACTGAAGGGAGTATCGCAGCAGTGCTGGTATGGGGCGGAGGGGGTCCCGATCCCGCACCCCGGCGACCCCGACCGCCTCGAGGACTTGCACAACACGGGGTGCGGAGGTTGCTGTGTCCTTCTCCTGATGGGGATCGCGGCGGGCTGGGACCTTTCCAACGTCCGCGCGGCAGCGGGCGAGGGCCGAGGGCACTGCCGCACCCCGCCGTTCTGGGGCTGGCACGGCGGTAGAGGCTTGCGAGGTCAGGAGGGGTGATAGAGCGGGCCGGGCGCCATGCACCGCCGGTCACGTAGTGGGACGCCTCGCTGCCGCGCTCCGCCTGCCCATCTCCCCTTTGTGGGGACGTCGGTGGGCCGCAGCGTGGCAGGACCGCAGGGCGGGTAGCGGCGGGGCGGATGTCATGTCTGACCGCCGCTTTCAGTCAGGGCGAATCAGACAAAGAGAGCTCGAGCTCCCTGCCCGAGGGTCTCCCCGTGGGCAGGTGTCCCCTCCCACTACCCGTCCGGCGGCCCAGGGGTACCCCTCCCCCCCCTCCGGGATTTCGGCCGTGCCCCGCTGCCACAGGTTGGGTGCCACTGTAGGAAGGGTACGGCTCACAGATAGGCAGTAGAAATCCTCCCCCCTTCCCCGCCCCGATCTGAATATTTAGGATTTCTCCTTAAGTCACAAACAATGAAAACTGACCATTGCCAAATTCTGTTGTTGACAAGTCATTTCGACATTTCAGTGGCAAAAGCTGTGCCTGGAAGTTCCATGTTCTGGGGTCATCTTGTGCTCTGTCCTTGACAGAAGGCTACCTTGAAAGTTGCTGATGATAACTTGTCTTTAAATATGAGGCAATTTGTGTGTGTGTGCGTGCCTAAACCGGTCTTCTAAGTAGATAAAACCAAAATTACCGTGTTTTTGACTAAACCCTCCAAAGTGAAAATTTAGTATCACAACCATGGTAGTATGTTCAGTATAACTGTTATAGGTAGTAACAGTAAAATATTATTTTTTTAAAGGTGATATTTTTGATAACATGTACAAACTTTTCTGCTATTTGATTGTTGGGGTCAAGTACAGTTTTGCCATAGTAAAGCTGTTTGGAGTTACTGTGTTTTTTTAAAAAAGATTTTTTTTTTTTCCTTGTCCTTATAATTTGAATGATTGCACTCAGTTTCATTGTGTTCACTAGTATGTATGTAACCTACTTTGAATTAATTACTGAGGAGAACAAAGATGACTCAGTCCAGAGCCTAGTTTAAAATATTGCTATGGGCATCAGCTTTACCATCCTTATTCAATTAAAATGTTGACTTAGATAAGAAATTTGAATGAATAAGGCTTCAGGTTTTGGTCCAAAGACCTGATTTAAACCAACCAAATCAAGGATTACTGATTGAAGATCCTTAATATCATTGGTACTACCAAATATATCATTATGAGTTCTCACGTTGCAGATGTCTTTATTTGACTGTTGAAGCATTAACAGTTTGTAAAATTATTTGCCTTTATTTTCAATTCTTATTTATTTTCTAATTTTAACTCATCTTATTCTCTAAAGGACTGGTAACTAGCTTTCAAAATACCCAGCTTCCTAAATTTGACTTCAAGGCTACAAGTTTCCTTTGGAATTTATTTATTTATTTTTTTTAAAGGACCTGATTTGAAAGGTGTCAAAAAGCTTAGAGTCTTCCCACGAGCAATAGGAACTTACATGATCTCTTCACAGCTTATCTTATCCTAAGAAGGAACAGTATTTTCCATGCTTTGGCTGAAACTTGTAGAACATAGGTGCATTCTGTCTATGCAATAAAAGGAATGCACAGTCTAGAAAAGCAACTCTTGCTTTTTTCAATCCTTTATCTTGAAATAAAGCTCATAAATAAAATAAACCTTTAACTCATTCTAAATTGACTTATTTTAACAAATAGTTGTGCAAACTATGTTTATGCAATAGTTTCCTTTTCCAGACAGCAATCTTGCTGCTGTTATAACATGACTATGATGCAATAATATGTACAACTGAGTCTTATTACATGCTGTTAAGCAATGTATCTGAGTCCTCAGCTTAATTGACTCTTCTAGATGACCTTGTCATGATTATTGCAGTCAGTTATGAGATATAAATGTGCTTAGGATGTGTAATAGGAAAAAAAAATGCAAGTTCCTGTGGCCCATTCTATGACAAAATGACAGTTGATTTCAATGTTAGTATTTTACAGTGTTTGGGGGGAAGGAATTTCAAACAAGATATTTGTAACTGTCTAATACTGATGGTGATGGCTGTCAAAAATAAGATTGGGTAAACAAGGGCATACTTGGATGTGACTCAAAATGTAATAGAAGCAATGTTTCTGAAAACTTTTTGGTTTTGAAGGTATACCTGAAATGGATTAGTATTGGGACCTTGTTAAATATCCTGCTTTTTTTTTTTTTTTTTTTTTTTTTCTAATTCCCATCTTGAATTGATCCATGTCCAAGTTAGCATACTCTGAGATTGAATCTGGTCACAGATATTATCAAAATCTATTTATTTTCTGTTGGAAAGAAAGCCTTATTTAAAATATTTTTCCTTTATTTGTAAGTTACCACATCTTGGTGTAGCTTTCAGTTCTGTCCCCAAAGTATTTAAATAATAAACCAGTTTTTGCCATAGAGATGGCTTCACAGCAGTTAGCAATATAGATGCCAGTCTTCCAAGACCTCCTTTTATGATTAGAACCGAACACTTGGACTCTCAATAAAGAAAATGAGGCTTTGTGCATGCAGTAGTTTTCCCTTCTGGACTATCTTGCAGGATTAGAACTCTAAAGATTGCTATTTCTCCATTTCGTTTGCAGTGAGTGGTAGAGATCAAGATTTTTTTACAGGCAATGTTTATTTTATATATTTGTACTTAAGTTTTTATAAAATAAGATGCAAGTTTAGAGCATCAGCTGGGATTTACTGAAATAATTCTACTGCCTTTTAATAGAGTTATATAAATTTAGATCAGCTGAAGGTCTGGACCATGCTTGACATTTGTAAGACTACATGTTATTAAGGGCATTGTCCAAATGCCTCTTAAACACTGACAGGCTTGCGGCATCCACCACCTCTCTAGGAAGCCTGTTCCAGTGTTTGACCACCCTCTCGGTAAAGAAATGCTTCCTAATATCAAGTCTGAACCTCCCCTGATGCAGCTTTGACCCATTCCCACGTGTCCTGTCACTGGATACCAGGGAGAAGGGATCAGCACCTCCCTCTCCACCTCCCCTCCTCAGGAAGCTGTAGAGAGCAATGAGGTTGCCCCTCAGCCTCCTTTTCTCCAAACTAGACAAGCCTAAAGTCCTTAGCCGCTCCTCATAGGACATGCCTTCTAGCCCTTTCACCAGCTTTGTTGCCCTCCTCTGGATGCACACATCCTTCTTAAATTGTGGGGCCCAGAACTGCACACAGTACTCAAGGGGAGGCTGCACCAACACTGAATACAGCAGGATAATCACCTCTTTTGACCAGCTAGTTATACTGTGTTTGATGCACCCCAGGATGTGGTTTGCCCTCTTGGCTGCCAGGGCACACTGCTGACTCCTATTGAGCCTGCTGTCAACCAGCATCCCCAGATCCTTTTCTGCAGGGCTGCTCTCCAGCCACTCCCCTCCCAATCTATACTTGTGCCAGGCGTTACTCCATCCCAGGTGCAGAACCTGGCATTTGGACTTGTTAAATTTCATGCCATTGATAATTGCCAAATGCTCCAATCTCTCTAGAGCCTTCTGCAAGGCATCTTGGCCCTTGAGAGAGTCACCAGCACCTCCCAGTTTGGTATCATCAGCAAACTTGCTAATGGTGCATTCAACTCCTGCATCCTGATCGTTGATAAATATATTGAACAGAAGTGTCCCTAGAATCGAGCCCTGAGGAACACTGCTGGTGACTGGTCGCCAGCCAGATGTAGTCCCATTCACTACAACCCTTTGAGCCCTGCCATTCAGCCAGTTTTTCACCCAGTGCACTGTGTACCTGCTCATCTCACAGTTGGACAACTTGTCCAGAAGGATGCTGTGAGGGACAGTATCAAAAGCCTTCCTAAAATCCAGAAAAACTACATCCATCCCCTTCCCTTCATCCACTAGGTGGGTGACCTTGTTGTAGAAGGATATCAAATGAAACAGGACTTTCCCTTTGTGAAGCCATGTTGACTGTGCCTGATGATTTCATTGTCCTTTAAATGTCTTTCAATAGCACCCAGTATGATCTTCTCCATAGTTTTTCCAGGAACTGAGGTTAGACTAACAGGTCTGTAGTTTCCTGGATCTTCCCTCATGCCCTTCTTGTAAACTAGAGTAACGTTGCCTAGCTTCCAGTCAGCAGGGACCTCCCCAGACTCTCAAGACCTTTGGTAGATGATCAAGAGGGGTTCTGCTGTAACATCTGCTAGCTCCTTCGGTACTCTGGGATGAATCCCATCAGGCCCCATGGACTTATGAACGTTCAGCTGATACAGCTGGTCCCTTACGATTTCAGTGTCCACAAATGGAAAAAAATCACTGTTCCTGCAGTCGTGGTCCTCTGACTCAGGGGACTGGGCAGCCCAAGGTCTATCAGCATTATTAAAGACTGGGGCAAATAAAGCATTGAATGCCTTCACTTTTTCTTCATCCCTATTAGTCTGATGACCATCTTCAACAAGTATTGGTCCAATATTTTCCTTAGACCTTATCTTGCTATTAACATACTTTAAAAAAGCCTTTTCTTATTGTCTGACACAACACTGGCCGGTTTCAACTCTAGTTGAGCTTTGGCCTTTTGTGCCTTCTCCCTGCATATAGGAACCACAGCTCTGTAATCTTTCTGTGGAGCCTGACCTTGCTTCCAGAGATCGTACACTTTCTTTTTCCTTTTGAGTTCCACGAGAAGTTCCCTGTTCAGCCAAGCTGGTCTTCTGCCCCACTTGCTTGACTTATGACACAATGGGATTGCCTGTGCCTGTGGTTTTAAAAGGTGGTTTTTAAAAACTAACCAGCACTTGTGGACTCCTAAGCCCTCAAAAGCAGATTCTCGGAGTACTCTGCTAAATAGCTCCCTGAATAGCTTGAAGTTTGCTCTCCTCAAGTCTAGGGGAGCAACTCTGCTATCCTTTTTTCTCATTACACTGAAAATTTTAAACTCGACCATTTCATGATCACTGTGGTCAAGACAGCCACCTACCATCACATCCCCCACAAGTCCTTCTCTATTCACAATTAGGAAGTCTAGGAGGGCATCTTTCCTAGTTGTCTCACTGAGTACTTGTGACAAGAAGTTATCTGCTGCAAACTTCAGGAATTTCCAAGACCTGCTCGTCTCAGCAGTATGGCATTCTCCGTTGGTGTCTGGGAAGTTGAAATCTCCCATAAGGACAAGGGCTACCAATCTGGAGATCTCTCCTAATTCCCTATAGAATAACTCATCAGTGCTATCATCCTGGCAGGGCGATCGATAGTAGACACCCACAACGACATCTGCTTTGTTTTCCATCCCCCTAATCCTCACCCAGAGGCTCTCAACCATATCATCCCTAACTGTAAGGGCTGTATAGCCAAACCTCTCCCTTACATACAGAATTCAACTGTTCCACCTCGCCTGCCCTGCCTATCCTTCCTCAACAGCCTATAGCCCTCCATCCCAGCACTCCAGTCGTGGGACTCATTCCACCAAGTCTTGCTAATACCAATGACATAGCTCTGGGAACTGACCAATGCTTCCAGTTTGTCCTGTTTGTTTCTCATACCGCGTGCATTGGTGTACAAGCATTTTAGATACGCTCCTGAGCCCTCAATGCTCCCTGGAGCAGCGCAAATGCTACCATTAGCATTGCCACCCTCAAGCGATGCCATGCCAACCCTTGGCTTACCTTCAGTTCTCCTGATGGTATCCCCTTCCCCCATCGATTCTAGTTTAAAGCCCTCTCAATCAGTCCTGCCAGCTTACTAGCAAAGAAATGTTTCCCACATTGGGACAGGTGAATCCCATCAGGCCTCAGCATTCCTTGTGTCTTGAAGACTCTTCTGTGATTATAAAAACCAAAGTTCTGACAGAGGCACCGTTCTGGGAGCCAGGTGTTGATGTCCTGAGCATGCCTGTTTCTTCCAAAGTCTCTCCCCATTACTAGGAGGACTGAGGAAAACACTACCTGTGCTCCTGGATCTTTTAGCATTCTTTCCAGGGCTCTGAAGTTTCTTTTGATTGATCTCAGACTTTTTGTTGCGCCATCATTTGTACCCACATGAAAGAGTTCAAGAATAGAAACCTATTTGTCAGAATAAGTAACATTTGATTTTGTATTTTTGTTTTGTGGCCCTTAATTAGGGGAAAACAATAAAACAAAATCATGAATTTCAGTATTTGAAATTAGGGATGCTGAGATTTTATTTGCAGAACATTGTTACTATTAAGTTATTGCTTTGTGCAATATAGTTTTTCCTACTGTCAATTGATGTGATATTTAAATAAAATGGCATAATATATATGTATAATTAAAACTCAGAGAAGCAAAGGTAATTTATATATTACTTTTATATAAATATTTAAAGTTTTTCCTGGTTTTGGACAAATTGTACAGGTCCAATAGAATTATACTGAATTTCTAAGCAAGTTGAAGAAAATATAGGTTGAATTTGCACCTGTTACCCTTGACTGACCTTTCTGAGCAACAGCTATTTTTAACGTGTTTAGATCTCTCCAAATAATAATTTTGCTTTCATAATTTGTGTATTTTACCTTTAGGAAGAAAACTGTACTTTCATGAGTTAATTTGTAGTTATTAGGATAAACAGTAACTTAACTAATTTTCCTAGCAATTAAAGTCTTTTATATAAAAATTATATATGACATCAACTTTCAGGATACAACTTGGAGTTGGGTAATATGAAAGTGCAATAGTATTCCAAGTGCCATGATCAGCTTATTTTTTTTTTATATTTGATTGAAAATTGTCATAATAAATGAATGATTTTGACTTTTTCATAAATTATATTGTGTAGACACCTACCATGATTTTCTTTCAATAAGACAAGAAAATCAACATTTTATCAAAAATGCTTAATCTTGTATGAAACATCTTCATCAGTGTTCCACTGACCTAATTACATGTTGATCCTGAAACAATAAAAAAATGCATATTAAGTTGTAAGAAAATGGAACCCTAATGCAGGAGCAATAGTTCTGTATTTCTCCATGTTGTTGTAATGGATTCAGCAGTAATTGGTGGTAACATATTGATATTGTAAATTTTGTTTCCTTCTTTGACCTTGGATAACCTATAATAGCATAACATCCAGTTAGCCAGTGTTTCCAGAAAGTTTGAACTTCATTTGCTCCCCATTGCCTAGACCCTCTTGCCCACAATCTAGGGATAATATCACTATTCCAGTGGAGTCAGCATCAAAGTTTTTCTTCAGCATGAACAGAATTTCACTGAAGGTGCTAGATATAAGGCAAGAAAGAGTATGTTGAATGATTTCAGTAGAGATTGGTTTGGGCTTTGGAGGCCACATCCTCAGTTAAAGAGGTTTTCTTAATTATTATAGACCTGAAGGGTGCAGAATTTCATGGCATACTTTTTGTCTATGAAAAGCTGTAGTGGTAGAGTAGCTCCAAAATGTTTAAGCAGTGTTTAGTTAGGCTGTGTATCCATCAACTAAAATTAAACTCTATTTCCTCCCCTGTATGTGCATAATATTATTTCTGTACCTCATAAAAGTCTTGAGATAGTTAGCAAATGTTTTTAAAATGCTTTGTAGATAGAAAGTGCAAAATATATTCTTCAGTTTTTCAAAGTAGAGAGTACAAACTGGTCATGTTTGGGTATCTATGAGCAGCTTCTATACCAGCCCTGGTATGTGAACAAATTTTTGAAATACATAACCTTTGACAGAATGCTAGCAATAACATAATTAATGATACCTATGTGGAACATGGAAAGCAACAACTAGAAATATGTGGAGACATATCAATGTGAGCTTTTATTGTTTTTTGACACTTTGCTACATAGTGGTTTGAGCTGTTTGTTTATTAAAAAGACAGTGATAAATGCATGATTCTTCTTTAAAATGGGAAGTTATTTTGCATTTATTTTCCTTTTTTTTTTTTTTAGGACTGAGTTAAATTTTGTAGACACAGCTTTACAAAAGTGAAGTTTGAAAGCATTTGACTGCTTGAAATGGGATTTTAATTTAGTTTTGTAGAATTACTATCAAAATGTTAGAGCAACAGAATTAAATAATTGGATATCTCATTACAGAATATGTTTTGAAAAATTAACCTTGGAGATAATGTGAATTATTTTGATAAATACAAATAATAATATGCAGTTACTCTGGAGAAACATATATGTATGTGTGGAGACCTATGTGTGTATTGTAAAGCAGAACTGACTTATTTAATTAAATTACAAAGAACAGAGGCAAGATTGAAGGACTGGGTCATAAACCTTTGACACATTTCAAGTATTACAATCTGAATATGCAAGTCCCCAGGGTCAGATTCTTAATGTACTATTTTGACATGGATAAATTAAATTTTCCTGATTTCTGCATATGTAATTTCTTGCTTGAATAGTATGAATTCTATGGAAGCCTCATTAATATTTGGATCTGGGATTGTATCCTGCTTCTATTGAAGCCAATGGCAAAATTGCTGTGGGAGCAAGACTGGATCTGTAATTGATAGGGGTCGAGTGTTATTACACCGTTACATTGGCACTCAATGTCATTAACATCAAGCAACAACAACAAAAAAAATCTTTAATAGTGACTAAGGTAAGGTACTATTAAATGTTGGTTTTATGAGGGAGTGATAAAGCAATTGAAAAATTAATCATAAGGGAAAATATTGGAATTGGAAATATAATCAGAGGAATCATTACAGTTCATTAATTTACATGTAAATACTGATGTTTTCCAGTGGAATTATAAAATGCAAGTGAAGTGAAACAGCCATTTTTATTGAAGACATTTTGCCATTATCATCAGATGGAATTTAATTTCTTTACAGACTCAGTACTGGGCTGATCCACATGGAGAGCTATTAACAAACTAGGGTTTTGAGTCCTGTTTGTAAAGCAGCAATTTCAGTTACTGTGATAAAAGTGTTCAGGGAATATGTGGAAAGAGAGAGAGCTTTATTGTTTTGTTAGCTGACTAAAGCAACGGCATTAGAACTAATTACATAACTATCAAACCAGTAAGACTGACATAAAACATGTGGCTTATGCTTTTGCCTTGACTGCTTTACTGACGTACTCTGGCTGAAAGTGGAGTTGAATGCTGCATGAAAAACCACCATTGTTTTGATACACACTTATATCTGCTGTAGACTTACAAGCTACCAATTCTATGTTCATTCTACTTGTGCCAGGAACAATGTGTACAGGAGGGAGACTGGCCAAAACAGGAGTTACCAGTGCTAGAACAAGCGGATTATGCCCTCAAATGCCCCAAACTGTAGAAGGCCTGTGAAGCAAGGGACACGAACTCTGCAGCTTGTTGGATTTTAAGTGTAGGTCAACACCAGTATCTGGCTGTATGAGACTGTTTGAACTTGCAATTGAATTTTTATTGATTAAGTAGATCATACTGATGAGCTATGCCCATGGTCTGCATGCATTTAGAAAAAAACCTTTCTGCTCTTTATTATTATCAGTTATTATCGTTACTAATATTTTCCCTAAATTGTAGTGTTGGACAGACACCAAAGTGGCATCACTTTGAGCTGGAGACCATACAGATAGATACAAAGACACAGTTCTTGTCCTGAAATAGTCTTATTTAAGAGAAAACATGTTGCTTTTGTATTTGCAGAATTATGTGTGCATTTACTAGTTTGAATTGATATGATTGATCAAAAAGGGATTTTAAAACTTGAAGCATGTGCATGTGTGCATACACATGCACACAACACATGTTTAATATATATATAAAAATTTACAGGATACAAAAGCAGTAGTTAAATGTTTAATAACTTTAATGGATAGCAGTGTTACTTTAAGACAATAGAAAGCACTGTAGCTTCTCTAAATCAGCTTATGTTATTTTTAATCTGTGGAGGACCCAAATATATGGCATTGCAAAATCATGCACCACAGCTGTTTTTCTGAAGAGATGTTTTAATTTGGAAGGACAAGATACTTTCCAGTGCTGCTCATCAACATGTCTGGTGTTCAGCAGTGTTAAGTGCTAGGTTTAAGTTGGTCAGTGATGTTATGGAAAGTTCTGTGACATTATTGTCAGATCAAAATTCAAATATATATTTTTTTTTATTAATTTTCCTTGGATCATATTGTATTTGTTTTGGAAGCAAATCTGCTACCTAGGTATCATAAAGCTTAGAATATCAGTTGTTTCAGTGTCAAGCTTCCTTCATATTACAGCAGGTTTAATGAATCAAATGCTAGTCTAAGCTCTTTATTGAAAGTTACTTTTGAATGCCCCAAACCAGCAATTCCTAAACAGTAAACAAAATCTCTATTTATTGAAGGTTATTTAGAAGATTCTCATCACCTCTGCCAAGAAAATTGGATCTAGACACTTCTGTTTGAGAATATGAAACAAAAGGAATAATATGCTTGGATTTCAAAGTACTTAAATTCTGGTATGAGAAGTACTGGGGAAATAGTTTGCTCTGTTGCTCATTGTAGATCTATTACAAATTGTTTCTGATGCAGCTGAGAAAAATGCAGACCCTTAAAAAGGAACACAGACCTGTTGACACAAGTAGCAATGTGGACAAAATCATGGTACTTAAGTCTACTTTAGCAGAAGTGTCTGAAGAATTGTCTACAAATGAAGAGATACTACTCACTGAAGCAAGTAGTGGAAAAAGCAAATATTCAGCTTGCCGGAGAAAGCGAGAATTCATTCCGGATGAAAAGAAAGATGCTATGTATTGGGAGAAAAGGCGGAAAAACAATGAATCTGCTAAAAGATCTCGTGAAAAACGACGACTGAATGACCTTGTCTTAGAAAACAAACTAATTGCACTGGGAGAGGAGAATGCCACTTTGAAGGCAGAGCTGCTTTCTTTGAAGCTGAAGTTTGGTTTAATTACTTCTGCAGCCTATGCCCAAGAGATACAGAAACTCAGTAGCTCAACAGCTGTGTATTTCCAAGATTATCAAAGTTCCAAATCAAATATTAACTCATTTGTGGGTAAACATGAACCATCTATAGTTGGTAGCAGTTGTATTTCTGTCATTAAACGTTCTCCTCAAAGCTCTATGTCTGATATGTCTGAAATATCATCTGTAGAGCATACTCAATCAAGTTGTATGCAAAACAACTGCAGAAGTCCTGAAAATAAGTTCCAGTTTATAAAACAGGAGCCCATGGAATTAGAGAGAGAGCCAAGAGATGACAGAAGTTCACAGAAAGCATCCATATATCCACACTACATGGGAACTACCTTTAACATGTACTCGCATTCTCTTCCTCTGTTCCAAGTCAATAGGTCCTCCAGTAATTCCCCCAGAACTTCAGAAACTGATGACAGTGCAGTTGGAAAGTCATCTGATGGAGAAGATGAACAGCAGGTTCCTAAGGGTCCAATCCATTCCCCAGCTGAACATAAAAATATTCGTGCAACAGTTCAAGTTCCAGAAGTGAATTCTTCAGCTTTGCCTCACAAGCTTAGAATTAAAGCCAAAGCCATGCAAGTTAAAGTGGAAGCAGTAGATAATGACTATGATGCTGCACAGAAACTATCATTGCCTATTAATATGTCATCAAAAAGACACGTTGAGCTTGAAAAACGCACTGCACAAAACTTGGTGCATTCTTCTCGTACTCCTTTCTCAGTTCAAGTGACTAATATCCAAGATTGGTGTCTCAAACCAGAACTCTGGCATCAAAAGAAACTCAATGTAAGAATTCAGAATGGTTGCAAAACTGAAATTCTTGAAATAAATAGAGTATCTTCAATGTTTCTGAGTCAGAGAACCTGTATTTGAAGCAGGGCATAACAAACTTATCTGCAGATGTTGCTTCCCTTAAAAGACTAACTAGACAACAAATCTCTGCATCAGATTCTGGTTAAGTTACTACTGAAGAAAGGCTTATTGTTGTTTTTTAAAAACAATGTCATTTGCAATAGATCAATATGTTTTGTATTGTGCTGACCTATCACTGGACTTGTGATGTCATTTCACTGTAATGTTCACATAATGTCTGGTGTCTTTTTGTGCACAAATTATTATGGAGACTAGGCTGTGTTATGATCATTATGCCTTGTATATAGTCAAGTAGCTGGTATGAAGGCTATATATAGTGAACTGTTTTCTTTTTCTTCTAAAGTGTGCAAGTTACCAGTTACAATAAAATATTCATGACAAACACAAAATATCTACTCCAGTTCAATTGATTTTTATGAACTTGTAAATATGTTGTTAATAAAAAAAAAAGAAGCTTGTTTCTTACACTGTGCTCAACTTAACTTATATGTTTGGTTTTTACAGCCAAACTTATGCATTTTTTTAAATTGCATTTTTTCCTTAAGGCATCTTTTTAGAAGAAAATTGAAATAAAGTGGATATTTATAAATGAAACAGTATCCAATTCATAGCCTTAGCTTTTTTTTAACTTACGTTTAGTATAAATTAACCAAAAGCCACACAAATTCTAACACAGTAATTGTAATAATATCAAGGAACTTTTTCTCCTGTCTCAAATGAGAGAGAGAGAGAGAGAGTATTGGATTTCCTGAATGGCTTACTATAACAAACTTTTTTTCAGTATAACAACTTTGTGTTTTAGATGAAATTAGTTATGTTGGACTTGTGCATCTTCAAGTTTTAAGAGCCTTGAAATGACAGAATTGGACAATGTCGTCTTCGCCAAGGGCTGTGCTTATGCCTGCACAGGCATGGAAAGAAGTATGGTCAAAGGCTACTGGATCTGTAAACTCTGAGCTTAACTTGGCAAAATCTATATAAGGACAGGCAATAGTAAGTAGCAGCGTTAGAGGAGATAATCTGATATTTCAGCTCCCGCTGTGGGGCATAACAGAATTGTAAGTATGAAATAAGGCTTACAACCAATATGACTTTGGTTTTAATGGCTTAATTAACTGAACTGGAATACCCTGGCTGACTACAAGGCATTTTGCCAGAAATTCTTAAATATAAAACAGAATATGTGGAGAACAATCCAGATAGTACTAGCCCCTTAAAATTTGCATAGACAAGGACTTCTTCATATGATGACTGGACAGGGTTTTAGTGTTCTTGTCTGAGAAGAGCCATTGAAGCATGGAGATTGTATTGCATCATACCCCCTTGGCTGGGCTTACCAAAGTCTTTCATTTAAAAAATAAAAATAATTTATAAAGAGAACATAGATTTGGCAGAAGTCCTTCTCAAGATAATTCCCCTAATTACTAATTCCCCGAAGTACTAATAAATTGGATTAACAAATAAGCACTTTCTGAAAAAGTTCTTTATGGAAATGTTCCATTATAGATCATGGAAATTAATAGACTTAAAATACTAATTAAGAAAACAGAACAGAGTTAGTGATTTTTTTTTTTAATTTCATATTTGACTAGAGTGAGAGGAAGTTTGTCGATTTATTTTTGGGATGAATAGTAGTCTGAGTGTCTTCTGATAGCTCTGAAGTTTGGTCCAGCATTCAGGGCAATGGCAAAACTCCCTGACGTCAGCAAGGCCAGGATTTTATTCTATATTTTTTTCAGTACTGATGATTCACAGTCATGTTCTGAGTGGACCTTGGCACAGAAATCACTGGTACAATTTGAACTTTTTTGAGCCTTTTAATTTCTGAGCTGTACTTGTGACATTGAGAGTTAATAACGCACAGAGATTCCTTTCTCAAAAATTACCTGTTATTCTTTTCTCATGCCTTAATAATGCAATAGACCCCATAGTCAGGATCTATATATATTTGGTAATTAATATAGATGACATCTCAGTGTTACTGAAAATAATATCAAGATTATTGCATGAAAAAAAAAATACATTGAATGACAGGGATATGAGACACCAGCCAGTGACTGCTACTGGCTTTTTGCTTGCTAAATATCTTCTGTAAGCAACCACAAAATTCTTTAAATATTTTGTATATTATTTATCACATGTAATGTGTTCTAGGAGAGGACTTAAAAATCTCAGTGTTGCTATGCGTGTAAGCAGAGATCTATTGTGTGGGGTTTTTTTTTTCCAATTTATTGTTACTTACTGTTTGTCATACATAATTGAAGAATATTATCCTCCTTTTAGTTCATACTTTCCAGTATTTTATGTATTTCTTTTGTGCAATTAATACTTAGAAGCAATGATGTAGTTAATTTGTTGAAGGGTGTCATTGCAAGTAAGCTATAGCATGGAACTATGGAGCACAATCAGGTGCTATTCGTGCCCCCCCCATACTTTAGTGTTTGAAAAAAGAAATAATTTGTCTTTTGTTAAAAACTAGAACTAATTACAACATGATTTTCTATTATATTCATCATATTAGTCCAATGTGTAGATTAGTAGGTGTTATCTCTACAATTCTGCAGTTGATGACAAATCATTCTATGCCCAAGTTATTGCTTCTATGGCTAAAATTTGGAGTATCTTCCATAAACTGAAGTTATAAGATGCAGGAGTGTGGGTGGTTCATATAAAGCTATATTTTTGTCTACAGTCTCATCCTCTAAACTGGACAAATGGAAAATAATTTTGGTGTAGCTGACTTCCACCCTCAGCCCCATCTTTAGCCTGCTTTCCTCCAGCATGTTGTATCAGGGAAGAGGAAGAATTGCTACTGATCAGTAGGAGGGAGAGAATGCAATGGGACTCTGCTTCCATACTCCAACTTTCAGGATCAGTGACTAATAAATTAGAACATAAATTAGTAAGGATATATTTTCCTGTCCTATCTCACAGGAACACTTAAAAGATGGGTATGGTTATGTGTAAGTTTACACTGCAGATTTATATTGTTACCCTTTCACATGACTGGGTTTATATATGGCATATTTGAAAAACAGATAAGGATTTTTACATCTCCAGGAGTAAATTTTTCACTCTTAAAAATGTGTATAAGTGGTGGTTTTGGCGTGTGGATATGCTTATTTTGGAAAAGGATATGTAACAAACATGAATGCTCTTATACTCTGTCAAATCCTGTGGAAAACACTTAAACTTGAGAAGTGGGACAGACTTTTATTTTGGTCAAGTTAGGCATATACTAGAACTATAGTGACTGAAAAATGTCTGTAGGGTATGCTTTCAAATGAGAATGTTAAGAAAGGTCATATATGGAAACTGGAAACCCCATTGATATATCAATACAGAAATTGTAATTTTTCATGGGAACATAGGAATTCTCATGCCAGATAAGTTTGATTAGTCCTGAATCTTGCCTCTGATAATTGTTAGCATGAAAGGCTTTGCAGAAAATTTTAAAAAAGCTCATGGAAAATAACTGTTGATTAACAAGGTAAGTTTTTTTCCTAGTGACATCAGGTTGTGGTTGATTGATATGGTGAAGTGTGTGTGTCAGTCCCTCTTTTAAATCTGCCTAACTTAATTATTTATAAATACAGTAATATATTTTCATCTTTCATCAGCATATATATTTTTGTAGATATAAAGATTGAATATAGATATGCTTTTCTGAATCCCTTCAAACTTCTGCCTTCAGTAAAGCTTATGTGTTGCACAGGATAGTGATATATTTAAATCTTATTAGTATTATTCTGTATAGCCAAATATCCCCTTGTTCATGAGTAGGAGCTGGGTAGATGGCAATACCTGATTTATCTTCTATTATTATTTTGTATGTTTTCATTATGGCTCTTATGTCTATGTGACCGGTTCGTGAGAATACATAGTGTTCATTTTCTGTAGAACTTAACAGAAATGTACAATTACACCATAAACACATTTCTGAAGTTATATTAAAATACCAAATTCTACAAATCTTTTCTACTTGCTAGCATGCAAATATGCTTTTGAAAATAGGCGATGCACAATGAATTTGGCAGAAAACCCTCAGAATGCAATTGAAATGTCCTTTATTAACACTATATTGTTTTTAAAATACTTTTACAGTTTATTGCACAATACAAGCTTGGTAACTACAAGAACACAGCAAAATAATTTTTAGTATTTATTGCATGAGAATGAGCAGCACATATTGTTCCATTACAGAATGCGAAGTTCAAAGTTAAAAATACTAGGCCAAATCCTGAGGCCTTTAACTTAGTGTCAGATTCTACCTTCCTTATTCAAGGGGATTTTTTTATGAGTGAAATAAGGGATTTACTCAAACTGAGTAAGATTACCAGGACATAATCTTTACTGTTCACTCATGCCACAGAGTCCTACTGATTTTTCAGTATCTCTAAGGCTAGCTCTCTTGTGACACAATAGTGATATGTGAGTCAAGTAATATTACTGGAGTTACAGAGAACTTACTCATGTAGAAAGTGAAGGCAGCCAGGTCTTCAACTATTATTTATTCTATGTCAGCTCTAAAAGGATTGGGTGGATTATGAACAAAAGCTCAGAGTAAAGGCATAGTGTTTATTTGCTTGAAAGAGAAAGCAGCAGAAGACATTTACTGTTGTAACTCCAAATATTTCAGGAACACATCTACACTTTTTATGATTCTGCCAGCTATTATCTGTGTGCCAATCCTAATGTATGAAGTAGGGTTGTAGTAATTCCTCCTCCTCATCTCTCCTCTATAAACACTATGGAGCTCCACAAGATTACAAGACCAAATGCAGGGCCTGCAACTCTGCTATGAAGTCATTGCTAGGCCACTCTCCATCATCTTTGCTAAGTCGTGGGCAACGGGAGAGGTGCCTGAGGACTGGAGGAAAGCGAATGTCATTCCAGTCTTCAAAAAGGGCAAGAAGGAGGACCCGGGGAACTATAGACTGGTCAGCCTCACCTCCATCCCCGGAAAGGTGATGGAGCAACTTGTCCTTGGTGCTGTCTCTAGGCACATCAAGGATAGGGGGATCATTAGGGGCACTCAGCATGGCTTCACCAACGGGAAGTCTTGCTCAACCAACTTGATAGCCTTTTATGAGGATGTTACCCGGTGGATAGATGATGGTAAAGCTGTGGATGTGGTCTATCTCGATTTCAGTAAAGCGTTTGACACGGTCTCCCACAGCATCCTCGCAGCTAAACTGAGGAAGTGTGGTCTGGATGATCGGGTAGTGAGGTGGATTGTGAACTGGCTGAAGGAAAGAAGCCAGAGAGTAGTGGTCAGTGGGACAGAGTCCAGTTGGAGGTCTGTGTCTAGCGGAGTTCCGCAAGGATCGGTTCTGGGACCAGTTCTATTCAATATATTTATTAACGACTTGGATGAGGGATTAGAGTGCGCTGTCAGCAAGTTCGCTGATGACACAAAACTGGGAGGAGTGGCTGATGTGCCGGAAGGCTGCGCAGCCATTCAGAGAGACCTGGACAGGCTGGAGAGTTGGGCGGGGAGAAATTTAATGAAATATAACAAGGGCAAGTGTAGAGTCCTGCATCTGGGCAAGAACAACCCCATGTACCAGTACAAGTTGGGGGCAGAGCTGTTGGAGAGCAGCGTAGGGGAAAGGGACCTGGGGGTCCTAGTGGACAACAGGATGACCATGAGCCAGCAGTGTGCCCTTGTGGCCAAGAAGGCCAATGGCATCCTGGGGTGTATTAGAAGGGGTGTGGTTAGCAGGTCAAGAGAGGTTCTCCTCCCCCTCTACTCTGCCCTGGTGAGGCCGCATCTGGAGTATTGTGTCCAGTTCTGGGCCCCTCAGTTCAAGAAGGACAGGGAACTGCTAGAGAGAGTCCAGCGCAGAGCCACAAAGATGATTAAGGGAGTGGAACATCTCCCTTATGAGGAGAGGCTGAGGGAGCTGGGTCTCTAGCTTAGAGAAGAGGAGACTGAGGGGTGACCTCATTAATGTTTATAAATATGTAAAGGGCAAGTGTCAAGAGGATGGAGCCAGGCTCTTCTCAGTGACATCCCTTGACAGGACAAGGGGCAATGGGTGCAAGCTGGAACACAGGAGGTTCCACTTAAATATGAGGAAAAACTTCTTTACGGTGAGGGTGACTGAACACTGGAACAGGCTGCCCAGAGAGGTTGTGGAGTCTCCTTCTCTGGAGACATTCAAAACCCGCCTGGATGCGTTCCTGTGTGATATGGTCCAGGTAATCCTGCTCCGGCAGGGGGATTGGACTAGATGATCTTTCGAGGTCCCTTCCAATCCCTAACATTCTGTGATTCTGTGTGATTCTGTGTGATTCTGTGATTCTGTGATTTTATGTGGGTTTTCATCTCCTGTAATGAAACGGTTGGGGCCCCAAGAGCAAGGGGGATGTTGTAAATACCTTAATTACTCAACTGTCCTGGGTGCTCAACTAAACAAAGGAAAGCCTTTGTAATTTGGAGAGCAGTAATGGCTGTAAGATAAGGAGGCTCCAGGATGGTCTCACTTCAGATGGCTGGGCCTTGGGATGGGCAGATGCACGAGAACATAGAGATAAGGGAATTGCAACAGCTACCTCGAAGGACATGGCCTACGTGATCCCCGGACTGAGTTTGCGCAGAAGCAGGAGTCAGTCAGCAAACACAGTGAGGAAGACTACCAGCCTTCATCTGAAGACCCCTGACGACCACCGGGGAAGATGACTGCGCATGCGGAGTGGACATTCGCATATCTCATGGTTATGTAAATGAGTTCTCAGAAATCCTATGACTATGTATAACTTTATGGTATATAGTCTCTGAAAGTTTGTCAAGTCGCTGGAGCACTCGTGGATAATCCCCAGTGCTGCCCAGCGCTGCAATAAAGAATGCCTGCTTAATAACACTCTAGTGTTATTGAGTTTTCTTTCGGACTCCTTACCCAGCCGCACCTAGCTTCCCACTTCAGTGAGGGAAGTTACAAAGCAAGGGGGTTTGGAGATTTCTGATTTTTGTATCAGTAAGCATCCTTCTTGCCTTTGCTACATCTGAGAGATCTGATCTGAGAAAACCTGCATCAGCCGAAGAGGTTCTGGGGAAGCTACACATGCATCTAATACTATTGACATTCAGGTACCATGGTCAATTTTTCCTCCTCTCTCCCTTTTCCCCCTGCACAAATATATACACAGCTTAAAATGTCAGACAGCTATTATACTTCTCCATTCTACTCAGATTGTTGGATGTGCAAATGACTGAATGGTGGGTGTCTAAATAACTTACTAAGTAAAAACCTAAATTTGTCCCGATAACTTCGTGTGCCGGAGTCAGCAACCATTATATCTACATTTCACAGAATCACAGAATCAATCAGGTTGGAAGAGACCTCTGGGATCATCGAGTCCAACCATTGCCCTGACACCACCCTGTCAACTAGACCATGGCACTAAGGGCTATGTCCAGTTGTCACGGTTTAAAGCTGGGCTGGCGATTAAACCTGCGGCAGATGCCCTCTGTTATCCCCCCCCCTCCCCCCAGAGGGAAAGGGAAAAGGGAGAGAGACTTCTGGGTTGGAAAATTAAAACAGTTTTAATAAACTATAATAATGAAAAAAAAGTATAATAATAATAATAGAAATAATCAAATATATACAAATATATATACAAAACCAAGATTGAGCTCCCCTGAAGTCAGCCACGTCACCACCGGCACTGCAGGGCAGGCTCCGGGAAGGCCCAGCCTGGGCCTAGCGACGGTCGAGAGCTGGATTCAGGAACGCACGGATCGGGATCAGGGGCAGCAGGAAAACAGACGGAGTCCTCCCTGGACACCGGCCATAGCAGAAAGAGAGCGAGACCCTCGTGATCCCCCCACTTTATACCGAGAATGACGTGTATGGGATGGAATACCCTCGTTGGTCAATTTTGGGTCACCTGCCCTGTCCGCTCCCCTCTGCAGCTGCGACCCCCCTTCGGCTCTTCACTCGTAAGCAATGAGGAATTCAGCAGTGACCTTGGTTTCTCTCAAGAATAAGTACAGCAAGAGCCTTTCTGCACAACATCCCTACCGGTGCCTCAGTGATAACTACAAACTTCGAGCGTTATCAGTCCTGGAAGCAGACACTCTGCAAAAACATGCAGTTACTTTCAGAAAGTGCAGTTACTTAGAAGAGACTTAGCTGAAAGTAAAAATCACTGAAAGGAAAATCGGCCTGGTTTAGGCCAAACCAGGACACCAGTCTTTTTTTAAACGCATCCAGAGATGGTGACTCCACCACCTCCCTGGGCAGCCCATTCCAATGTCTAATAACCCTTTCTGAAAAGAAATGCTTCCTAATGTCCAACCTGAACCTCCCCTGGCGAAGCTTGAGGCTGTGTCCTCTTGTCCTATCGCTAGTTGCCCGGGAGAAGAGGCCAACTCCCACTTCACTACAACCTCCCTTCAGGTAGTTGTAGACTGCAATAAGGTCACCTCTGAGCCTCCTCTTCTCCAGGCTAAACAACCCCAGCTCCCTCAGCCATTCCTCGTAGGTCAGACCCTCCAGAGCCTTCACCATCTTGGTCGCCCTCCTCTGGACTTGCTCCAACACCTCAACATCTTTCTTGAAGTGCGGGGCCCAGAACTGGACACAGGATTCAAGGTGCGGCCTCACCAGTGCCGAGTACAGAGGGACGATCACTTCCCTAGACCGGCTGGCTACACTATTCCTAATAGAGGCCAGGATGCCATTGGCCTTCTTGGCCACCTGGGCACACTGCTGGCTCGTGTTTAGCCAGCTGTCGAGCAGCACCCCCAAGTCTCTTTTTGCCGGGCCGCTCTCTAACCACTCTCCCCCCAGCCTGTAGTGCTGCATGGGGTTGTTGTGGCCGAAGTGTAAGACCCGGCACTTGTTCTTGTTGAACCTCGTGCCGTTGGTCTCGGCCCATCTATCTAACCTGTCCAGATCCCTCTGTAGGGCCTTCCTACCTTCCAGCAGATAGACACTGCCACCCAGCTTGGTGTCATCTGCAAATTTGCTGAGGGTGCACTCAATCCCTACATCTAGATCATCTATAAAGATATTGAACAGCACCGGCCCCAGAACTGAGCCCTGGGGAACACCGCTAGTGGCTGGCCGCCAGTTGGACTTTGCCCCATTCACCACCACTCTCTGGGCTCGGCCATCCCGCCAGTTTTTAACCCATTTAAGAGTCCACCCATCCAAGCCCCGGGCAGCCAGTTTGTCTAGGAGGATGCTGTGGGAGACAGTGTCGAATGCCTTACTGAAGTCTAGATAGACTACATCCACAGCCCTGCCCTCATCTACTAAGCGGGTCACTTGGTCATAGAAGGAGACCAGGTTGGTCAAGCAGGACCTGCCTTTCATGAATCCATGGTGGCTGGCCCCGATGCCCCGATTGTCCTGCATGTGCCGTGTAATGGCACTCAGGATGATCTGTTCCATCACCTTGCCTGGCACCGAGGTCAGGCTGACAGGCCTATAGTTCCCTGGATCGTCCTTCCAGCCCTTCTTGTAGATGGGCGTTACATTTGCTAATTTCCAGTCAGCTGGAACTTCTCCAGTTAACCAGGACTGCTGGTAGATAATAGAGAGTGGTTTGGCAAGTTCATTTGCCAGTTCCTTCATTAATCTGGGGTGAATCCCATCCAGGCCCATAGCCTTGTGGGTGTCCAACTGGCACAGCAGGTCACTAACCGTCTCCTCCTGGATTACGGGGGGTTCACACAGCCCCCCGTCCCTAACTTCAGGCTCTGGGGGCCGAGTCTCCTGAGGACAACCTGTCTTGACATTAAAGACCGAGGCAAAGAAGGTATTGAGCACCTCTGCCTTTTCCTCATCCCCTGACACTACACTACCCTCCTCATTCAACAGGTGGTAGGGGCTCTCCTTGACCCTCCTTTTGCTGTTAATGTATTTGTAGAAGCTTTTTTTGTTATCTTTGACCGTAGCAGCCAAATCAATCTCTAGTTGAGCTTTGGCCCTCCTAATCTTCTCCCTACACGATCTGGCCACGTCCCTATAGACCTCCCGAGTTACGCGACCCTTCTTCCCAGAGCAAGTAGGCTCTTTTTCTTTCCTTAAGTTCTAGCCTAAGTTCTCTGTTCAACCAGGCCGGTCTTTTTCCCCAACAGCTTTTCTTCCTACACACCAGGACAGCCTGCTCCTGAATATTTAGCAATTCCTTTTTAAAGCGCATCCAGCCTTCCTGGACTCCTTTGCCCTTCAGGACCGACTCCCAAGGGACTCTGTCCACCAACCTCTTAAACAGGCTAAAGTCTGCCTGCCAGAAATCTAAGGCAGAAGTTCTGCTCTTGCCCCTCCTTACTTCCCCCATTTATTTTCTTACTTTCCCTCCTTACTTTGCCCCATTTCTGAGGCATGACATTAAACCTCTGTCTCTGTGGGAATATAATGGAAGACTGGCGAGGAGGATTGTAAACACACTCAAGTGACTTGCACCTGGAGTGTCGAAAAACACATATATCATACTACTAACGGTTGTTTACTCTTGTGTGCCTGACAAGTAGAACATCTGCAGTTAGATAACATAGACCTGTGATAAGACTCAGGGGCACCTAATCGTTCATGCCAGAGATTCCAGCCCTGCTGCGAGAAGATCAAAGCACAGTGGAAAGCTACTGCCTGCAGAAACCCCTAATATACAGATGAAAGCAGCAGGCCCGGAATCTCTCGCTCTCTCTCTAGCAGGAACCGAGCTCCGCGGTGCCTGCACCCCCGCTTGTGTGCCTTTGCCCCAGGTGCTGCTCCAGAGATCCCCCGGTTTGCGAGGTAATGGGAATAAATTTGCTCTTTGCATTTTATCCGTGGTTTTGTGGTTGTTCCTGTGTCCTGCCTGTGTCGGCTCACACAGTCTCCTTCTAATAATTTGTACCTCTAAAAATTCTATGTTGTATATAAATACACTGAGAACATATTGCATTGATTTCCATGGGATTTGTGTTACGCAGCCCTGAAAGCCAGGATATTAATGGTATGTACAACAATCGGAAAGTACTAAAGCATAATGCTATATCATATAAAATAGCTGAAAAGATGATAAAATGTGATGAGAACCATTGTAACAGAACACAGTGTTCCTTTCTCTGGTCCCTGTTCCCATTAAGGATTTAGAAGTACTAGAGGAACCCGAATCAGGGATATCACCAGGAAACTCCCCAACCTGGTGAAGGCCACAGACTACTACCCCCAGCTGATCTTCCAGACAGGTGGGGAAGAAGCTGCATCCCGTAGTCTGAGGGGGATGAAGAAAGACTACAAGGCCCTAGGACAGTTGGTGAAAGAGTCTGGGGCACAAGTCATTTTCTCCTCCCTCCTTCCATTTTCAGGTGATGACGTGGGATGGAATAGTAGGATTCTCTCTATAAATGCCTGGCTACGAGACTGGTGCTACAGGCAGGGCTTTGGGTTCTTTGATAAGGGCTGGTTTTATAAGACACCAGGCGTGACGGTAATACATGGGAAAGGTTTATGTCGTAGGGGCAAAAGGGTTCTGGGACAGGAATTAGCAGGGCTCATTCGGAGAGCTTTAAACTAGATTCGAAGGGGGATGGGGTAGTAGCTGGGCTTGCACCACTGGGGCAATGCTCTAGTGTTGAGGTAGACCAGGAGGCCTCCCATCCCCCTGGGGTGAAATCGGTGTGCTCAGCTCGCTCCCTGAAATGCCTGTACACCAATGCACGCAGCATGGGGAATAAACAGGAGGAGTTAGAAATCCGTGTTCGGTCGGGGGGCTATGATTTAGTGGCAATCACAGAGACTTGGTGGGATGCCTCGCATGACTGGAATGTGGTCATGGATGGCTATGTCCTGTTCAGGAAAGACAGGCCACTAAGGAGAGGTGGTGGAGTTGCTCTTTATGTGAGTGAGCAGCTAGAATGTATTGAGTTCTGTCCAGGGGCGGATCAGGAGCGAGTTGAGAGTTTGTGGGTGTGAATTAAGGGGCAGGCTGGCAGGGGTGATACTGTTGTGGGTGTCTATTACAGGCCACCAGATCAGGATGAGGAGGGTGATGAGGCCTTCTACAGGCAGCTGAGAGCAGTCTCTCAATTACAGGGCCTGGTTGTCATGGGGGATTTCAACTACCCTGATATTTGCTGGGAGGCCTACTCAGCCAGCCATCCTCAGTCCAGGAGGTTCCTCCAGTGCATTGATGATAACTTTCTGATGCAAATGGTGGATGAGCCAACTAGGAGAGGAGCGCTGCTGGATCTTATCCTTACTAACAAGGAGGGTCTGGTTGAAGAGGTGAAGGTTGAGGGCAGCCTTGGTTGTAGTGACCATGAGATGGTAGAGTTCAGGATCTCATGTGGCAGGAACAGAATAGCTAGCAGAATCACAACCCTGGACTTCAGGAGGGCCAACTTGGGCCTTTTCAAGCAATTGCTAGGGGAAATCCCATGGGACAGGGTACTAGAAGGTAAGGGGGCCCAAGATAGTTGGTTAGCATTCAAGGACTGCTTCTTCTGAGCTCAAGATCAGAGCATCCCAGCAGGTAGGAAGTCAAGGAAGGGTACCAGGAGACCTGCATGGTTAAACAGGGAACTTCTGGGCAAACTCAAGTGGAAGAAGAGGGTGTACAGATCATGGAAGGAGGGGCTGGCCACTTGGGAGGAATATAAGTCTGTTGTCAGAGGATGTAGGGAGGCAACTAGGAAAGCTAAGGCCTCCTTGGAATTAAACCTTGCAAGAGAGGTCAAGGACAACAGAAAGGGCTTCTTCAAATACATTGCAGGTAAAGCCAACACTAGAGGCAATGTAGGCCCACTGATGAATGAGGTGGGGGCCCTGGAGACAGAGGATAAAAAGAAGGCGGAGTTACTGAATGCCGCCTTTGCCTCTGTCTATACTGCTGGAGGCTGTCCTGAGGAGCCCCGGACCCCTGAGGCCCCGGAGGAAGTCAGGATAGAGGAGGAATCTGTCTTGGTAGATGAGGGCTGGGTCAGGGACCAATTAAGCAACCTGGACGTCCATAAATCCATGGGCCCTGATGGGATGCACCCGCGGGTGCTGAGGGAGCTGGCGGAAGTCATTGCTAGGCCACTCTCCATCATCTTTGCTAAGTCGTGGGCAACGGGAGAGGTGCCTGAGGACTGGAGGAAAGCGAATGTCACTCCAGTCTTCAAAAAGGGCAAGAAGGAGGACCCGGGTAACTATAGACCGGTCAGCCTCACCTCCATCCCCGGAAAGGTGATGGAACAACTTGTCCTTGGTGCTGTCTCTAGGCACATCAAGGATAGGGGGATCATTAGGGGCACTCAACATGGCTTCACCAAGGGGAAGTCATGCTTAACCAACTTGATAGCCTTTTATGAGGACATAACCCGGTGGATAGATGATGGTAAAGCTGTGGATGTGGTCTATCTCGATTTCAGTAAAGCGTTTGACACGGTCTCCCACAGCATCCTCGCAGCTAAACTGAGGAAGTGTGGTCTGGATGATCGGGTAGTGAGGTGGATTGTGAACTGGCTGAAGGAAAGAAGCCAGGGAGTGGTGGTCAATGGGACTGAGTCCAGTTGGAGGCCTGTGTCTAGTGGAGTCCCTCAAGGGTCGGTACTGGGACCAGTACTATTCAATATATTCATTAATGACTTGGATGAGGGAATAGAGTGCACTGTCAGCAAGTTCGCTGATGACACAAAACTGGGAGGAGTGGCTGACACACCAGAAGGCTGCGCAGCCATTCAGAGAGACCTGGACAGGCTGGAGAGTTGGGCGGGGAGAAATTTAATGAAATATAACAAGGGCAAGTGTAGAGTCCTGCATCTGGGCAAGAACAACCCCATGTACCAGTACAAGTTGGGGACAGACCTGTTGGAGAGCAGCGTAGGGGAAAGGGACCTGGGGGTCCTAGTGGACAGCAGGATGACCATGAGCCAGCAGTGTGCCCTTGGGGCCAAGAAGGCCAATGGCATCCTGGGGTGTATTAGAAGGGGTGTGGTTAGCAAGTCAAGAGAGGTTCTCCTCCCCCTCTACTCTGCCCTGGTGAGGCCGCATCTGGAGTATTGTGTCCAGTTCTGGGCCCCTCAGTTCAAGAAGGACAGGGAACTGCTAGAGAGAGTCCAGCGCAGAGCCACAAAGATGATTAAGGGAGTGGAACATCTCCCTTATGAGGAGAGGCTGAGGGAGCTGGGTCTCTTTAGCTTGGAGAAGAGGAGACTGAGGGGTGACCTCATTAATGTTTATAAATATGTAAAGGGCAAGTGTCATGAGGATGGAGCCAGGCTCTTCTCAGTGACATCCCTTGACAGGACAAGGGGCAATGGGTGCAAGCTGGAACACAGGAGGTTCCACATAAATATGAGGAAAAACTTCTTTACGGTGAGGGTGACCGAACACTGGAACAGGCTGCCCAGAGAGGTTGTGGAGTCTCCTTCTCTGGAGACATTCAAAACCCGCCTGGACGCGTTCCTGTGTGATATGGTCCAGGTAATCCTGCTCCGGCAGGGGGATTGGACTAGATGATCTTTCGAGGTCCCTTCCAATCCCTAACATTCTGTGATTCTGTGATTCTGTGATTATTAACACTATTATGGTAAATCATAAGATTGGATTATATGATTTTTTAGCAATACTTAATCAATCAATAATCAACAGTCTATTATAATCAACATAGTGACTTAGTTAAAGATTCAACAAAGTTTCCTAAATCAAATTGTATACACACAAACACACATAAATACACACACAGATATAGAGGTTAACCTATGATTAAGATGTTTCTTTCTCTGCAGATTATAGTAAATTTTGGGACCCGATAAGCTTTGAACCTCACAAAATCTAATTACAGTGAATTGCTCACTCTTTTCCTTCATCGGTATCTATTGGCGGACAATTTGAATTACCTCATGAATCTACCTTGAACCTCTCAAAATCGACCCTGAGAGGCATCCGAACTCAGAGGGAGATACCAGGTCATAGCCTGCTGCAATTCTGGAGAGCTCAAAGGGCTTCACTTAGGATCAGCATTTATAGAATCACAAGATGATTGACTTTGTAATCTTGGCACCTCTCAGAGTGGGCTATGATCCAGGCAGGAGGAGTTCCAGGTATGTTTCCCAGGCAACAGGAGTTTTAGGTATGGTTGGGAAGTGCCTAATCGTACTAACTCACTGTTCTTGTACTTAGGACAAGAAGGTGCTGGATAGTCTCAACTCACTGCACCGGCAGGCAGGATCAGAGAGCGCCTGATTGATTGTCTCAGACCACTCACTGCACCTGTGATTAACATTGGCTGGTCCTGACATTGCAATGCGGCCCGGGGAAGGGGGGGGTTCTGCACCACACCTATTCTGTGAAACACCTTATTACAAGTATTATCATTTCATTCTATCACTGAATTACTTTCAGATATAGAAAGCTAAAACAGAGTGAAAAGTAATTATTTCTTGAATTCCTTAAAAGTTAAACAGATCACTTGCAATAGCACAATCTAAACATTAGAAATTCTATTTTATTTTCTAACTATATGAGATCATATTTCCAAAGTTAGGCAAGCACTGCTGCCACAAACACATAATACATACACACTATATGCATGCATATATATATATATATATATTTAAGTAACCTTAAGATAGCATTAGCAATTAGGTTTGTGTAGAGCTCTTCCTTGCTTTGTAAAGTTCTTTATGCCAACAGGAAATTATAATTTCTGTTGTTATTCACATACAAATGATGACTTATGCTTAAAGCACCTTAGTGAACATTACACAGAGAAATGTAACATCATGTTTGTACTTAGCCATTAACCCTTGAATCTGCAAAGTACAGATGTATGAGATGCATGGATCTACACATCAATGAAATCAATAGGTGTATTATATTCAAAACAATTGCCATAGCAATTTGCTGAACTGAAGCTTTAAAGTGCAACAATACATATCAACTTTTCATCACCCGCTCTGCTTGATAGCACAATGGATGTTATTCAAATAATACTGACAGTCTGCTTCAAAAAGTGAACTGTAGAGATCACAAATAAAATAAAAGTCTTCAAATAGATAATAAAGAAATTTCAACTGGAAAACTGAAAATATGTCAACAAATCCAGACTGTAATAGGCAATCTTTTCTCCTAAGCAGAGAACTCCCGTAGAGTCTCCTTAAAAACCTTCAATGGACAAAGGTTCCCACCTTATACATACGTTTGGATCTAAGTGTTTCAATTTCCTCTCTGAAGCTGAGATGTAATAATACTCTCCAAAACTTTTTAGTGGGACTCAAGACAAAATAATATATACTAATGCAATGCTTAAATATATCAAGCCATTAGTACAATCTTGCTATATATATCGGCTTCACTAAGGGCAAATCGTGCCTGACAAATTTGGTGGCCTTCTATGATGGGATTACAGGACTGGTGGATAGGGGAAGAGCAACTGATATCATCTACCTGGACTTGTGCAAAGCACTTGACACTGTCCCACATGACATACTTGTCTCTAAATTGGATAGACATGGACTTGATGGATGGACCACTCGGTGGATAAGGAATTGGCTGGACGGTTGCACTCAAAGAGTTACGGTCAATGGCTCAATGTCCAAGTGGAGACCAGTGACAAGTGGCATTCCTCAGGGGTCGGTATTGGGACCGGTCCTGTTTAACATCTTTGTCGGCGACATGGACAGTGGGATTGAGTGCGCCCTCAGCAAGTTTGCCGACGACACCAAGCTGTGTGGCGCAGTCGACACGCTGGAGGGAAGGGATGCCATCCAGAGGGACCTTAACAGGCTTGAGAGGTGGGCCCGTACAAACCGCATGAAGTTCAATAAGGCCAAGTGCAAGGTCTTGCATGTGGGTCGGGGCAATCCCAAGCACAAATACAGGCTGGGCAGAGAATGGATTGAGAGCAGCCCTGAGGAGAAGGACTTGGGGGTGATGGCTGACGAGAAGCTCAAAATGAGACAGCAATGTGCGCTTGCAGTCCAGGCGGCCAACTATATCCTGGGCTGCATCAAAAGCAGCGTGACCAGCAGGTCAAGGGAGGTGATTCTGCCCCTCTACTCCGCTCTCGTGAGACCCCACCTAGAGTACTGTGTCCAGCTCTGGGGCCCCCAACATAAGAAGGACATGGAGCTGTTGGAACGAGTCCAGAGGAGGGTCACCAAGATGATCAGATGATCAAAATTCATTATCCACAGGCAGCACCATCCGGCCATCCCTAGAAATGCTCTAAGCTCTTGTTTCATTTGCTTTCATCTTACCGGTCCAGCATCTAGTTTTGACTGGATGGTTACCGGTCCTGCCACTTGGGATTGTCCCGGTGTTCCTGAAGCCCACACGAGAGGTGTCACAGCATCTCCTGGCATCTCCTGTAACTCAGCTTCCTTCTGTAATATAAAAACTTGGGCATCCAAAGCTTTATTTTCAGGGATATGGTTTTGGATTTTCCCTTTTGTAAAAGTAACTTGTGCATTCAATTTACTTAGCATATTTCATCCTAACAGCGGCATGGGGCAATCTGGTATGTAGAGAAATTGATGGGTTAACACCCTTTTTCCAATTCCAAATTTTAAAGGCTGGAAAAATGACTGATCTTCTTTCTGCCCTGTGGCACCAATAATTGGCATGCTTTGATCACTCAAATTACCCTTGCATGTATTTAATACTGAATAGATAGTTCCCATGTCTCCTAAAAATTTTACTTTCTCATTTTCCAACCTTACTATAACCAGGGGTTCCATTGGGGAGGATTTCGATTCAACCCCCAGTCCTCCTCAGTCTGAATCTAAAGTCATCATGTTAGCAGCTTTCCTTGGCATTTTCCCAAGGCCTCGCCGACCTGATTGCGGACACTCCTTTTTCCAGTGCCCTTTCTGCTTGCAGAAAGCACACTGATTTTTTTCTAATTGCTTTGCAGCACCTGGTACTTCATGGGAAGATTCTTCTTCCCTTTGGCCTCCCCCGATAATTCCGTTTTCTAACCCTGTTATTTTCCTGGGCTATAGCTGCTGCCAGTTGCTAGTTGTTTTTAAACACCTTTTTTTTCTTTCTTTCTTCCTCTACTTTTTCTTTGTTGTTATACACTTTCCAAGCATTTTCTAACATTTTGTCTAGCGAGCGGGCATCTGCCCCCTCTATTTTCTGCAGTTTCCGTTTTATATCTGCACTAGACTGTCCCATAAAAATGTGTATTAACGAGACAGCATCTACATAATTTTCTGGATTCAAATCGGTGTATTTTCTTGCAGCCTCTGTTAGTCTTTCAAGGAAAGAAGAGGGATCCTCATTCTTTCCTTGAATGACCTGATACAATTTAAACCAATTCTTTGACTTTGGAATAGCATTCCGAATACCATGCAAAATCAGTCGTTGGTATTCGGTCAATAACAACCTCTGAGCAGGAACGTTAGGGTCCCAATCAGGATTATTGGGAGGAAAATGTTCATCTAACAGTCCTGCTTGTGCAGCTTGAACATGCACTCGTTCAGCCTCCTCTCTGGCCTTGGCCAGAATGAGTCATTTTTCCTTGAAAATCACTAAGTTATTCAAGATAATTTGCAAATCTTTCCAATCAGTATCATGATTTTCAATTATAGTTTGCTACCCATTCAGGGTCCTCCCTATATACTCCTGCCATCTCCCTCCAGGATTTTAAATCCGATACAGAAAACGGCACTTTTACTCAAACTGGCCCCTCCGGTCCTGCTGCTTGTCTGAGAGGGGCTTGTATGTTAGCATTTCTCTGCCTAGTCCTACTCGCTACCGGACTGAAACCTGCTTCACCATTGGTACTATCCGAATCACTCTGTTCATTATTCCTTCTAGGTCCAACTAACATTTGAACATCCTCCTCATTCTCCTCCTCCTCGCTTTTCTCCTTATACTTGTTGCACCGCCTGCCGATGCTGCATGCTGAACAACAACGCTTAGGCACTTTCTTTTTCCTTGCCTCTAACGCCAATACCTCACCTTCACTTACAATCAAACCACATTCCTTACGCACATCATAATCATCCCGTAATGCAAAGAACAAATTCACATACGGCATCTCATCCCACTTTCCCTCTCATCTACAGAACAGCATTAATTGCAGTATTGTGTTGTAACTTACACTCCTGTTCTTTGGATATTTCTCCTTATCATCTAGGATATACAAAGGCCACCATTGATTACAATATTCTACAAGCTGCCTCTGGGTGAGAGAGTCTCCCCCCCCACACCTTTTTCCAATGTTTCAATATACATCCTAGAGGAGATTTTTTAGAATCCCCCTTCCGCCAAGGGTTTGTTATCCATTGCAAAATAATATCAGAACACAAAAGCAGTGTTAAAACACAGAGACACAAAAGCAATGACAACACAGACACAAAACCAACGACTTAACACAAAATAACAAGATGCTGGGGACTCAAACCTCTTATACCATTTTCAGGTGACTCGAATCCCTTATACCACTTTCAGTGGGACTCTAATCCACCCCTTCAGTAGACTGTTTGTTTCCCATTTTACAAAGTTTCAAAATTAACACGAATACCCGAACAAAGTTATACAAGTACCACAATTACCACAATTACAAATAAATCTGTCACAGTTCAAAGCCGGACTGGCTGTTAAACCGATAGCAAACAGTAAACGGCAAAACGCCGCTCGCCTTCCCCTTTTCTCCTTTCCCTCCCCCGAAAGGGAAGGAACGGAGAACACAGAGAGAAACTTGCAAGCTGAAAGTCAAAAGCAGTTTCGCTAAGCGGCAATGAATATACAAATATATACAAAACCAATATTCAACCAAAATCCGGACTCCAGGCGTCCCCGTAGTAGCGTACGGATTATCACAATTGTGCACACCAAAACCAATAGCTTAACAACGCGCACTTAATTCAGGTACGACTTATTTGTAAGCAACCAAACAACCAAGCAACCAAATTAAAATACCGGTACCAATACTCACAACCAATGTCGTTAATATCCCAGATAGCTGTTGCTGTCTCGGAAACTCACCCGACCAGGGAATCGGAGGCTTCCCCGAAAATACTCCGGTGCGTGCTGGAGTCCTCACGATTCCTCTGGTCTGTGGAGATTCCGGAGAGCTTGTCCCATCTGGGTCGCCAAATTCTGTTACCGGAAAATAGTAACCAAGAAAACTCTCCAAACCAAATGGTAGTTTAGAAAGCCGACATTGGTTTATTGCAGCGCTGGGTGCATGGGGGATCTCTCCTCCTATCATGCACACCTAAGAACAAAAGCTTGTTCCTTATATACATAATCCCGAGAAAAGCCCACGCATTCAAAAAAAAAAAACCTCATGCATAATATGTTATGTAATGCATTACGTAATGTCTTTACGCATGCGTACTAAATTGGGGAAGGGGTCTTGGGTGGTCTCTGGGGGTCGCTGGTGGTCGCAATCCCCCTTTAATCGTGCTCCTGCGCAAGCGTGGTCGAGGCCTTCTTGTTTACAAGTACATGTGTTCTCAAGAAGAAGATATCGTTTTGAACTTATCTCTCCTCTGACACAAGAGTTTATGAATCAAGTTAATTTAGACATCACAAAGTTGTTCTTCACAGTTTTGTTTTGTCTTTTGGCCTTATATAATTAGCAGAGACCTTTGTTTTTCTGGGACTAAGCGTAAACAGCATGAATCTTTGTTTACTAGAACCTTGTTATCAATCCCATAAACAAACTCTATCTACAAAACATGCAGTTTGCTTCAGAACCTGTTGTTATTCTCTGTTATTCTAGCTAAAAGGAAAATTATTGACAGGAAAGTTTGTTCTGTGTAAAGGTAACACAGAGCAGGCCTTTTAGAGCCTACTCTGAGGCCTACTCTTGCTAAACCATTGCTGAACTGAACCATCTGGTATCAATTAGAGAACATTTGGAAAATTCCTCTGTTTTGAAATATATGCATTTTGAAACACAGTCTATGAAAAACATTTTGCAATTCTCTCTTGGTTTTGGAAATGAAGCTTATGTTGCATCTACTAAGTCTAGTTTCATGTATTTGATTTATACAGAGGCCCTCACTAACAACTTGGTGAGCATTCTGGATGACCACAGAATGCAGGCTAGCTTTTTTACAAAATGACAAGAATTCTGAAATACACTGTTCAAATAGAGAATATGGGAGGATTTACCATGATGTATATGAAAAAGAGAAATGATACTTAAATTCACTCATCAAAAAGCTACAGTTATTTTTCCCTTTCTTCTTCTGCTTGTTAGCTCTATTTATATTGGTGTGGTGGGCTAACCTTGGCTAAGGGCCAAACTCTCACTCAGCCACTTGCTCTCTTCTCTTCTGCAGGAGAGAGGGAGAAAACAAAGTCTGTGTTACGACCTGGTTACAACTGGTTTGTGGATCCCTTGGAGTAAATTAAGGTGAAATGACACCAAATAACTGGTATGCAATTAAGAACAATTTATTAGTACAGGGAAAGCAGCATGGCCATAAGTGTCTTAGATTTCTTATGCAATGGAGAAAAGAGAGAAAGGGGAAAAGAGAAAGAGGACAGAAAGCAGATTAAGCAATGGAGAAAAGAGAGAAAAAGGAAAAGAGAAAGAGGATAGAAGATATGAGAGGCAGAGAGAGAGCACCACCCTCGGATCCTGCGACCTAAATTGTTTGTAGAGTCGGTCGGTCTTCAGGTGGTGGGTGCACGTGTGCCCAGCGTTCCAAGCGGGAAGTTCTAAATACTTTAGTTCATTTGCATGCGAGATAGGAGAGGGTGGTGACATCCCTCTTGTCTCCCCCCCTCTGCTCGCTTCTCATGCTAATTGGGACGCCTGCGCATTTGTCTTAGATTGTTCTCAAAATCAGTCGGTGTTCCCCCAGGGGCCTCTGGTGGTCGTGATCCCCCATAGTTGTGGTGTCCGCTGTATGACCCTGCTTCTGTGCAAGTGTGGTTGATGCATTTATGTTGCAAAGATGTTGCACATGTAGGTTGACCTCTAAGGAAAAGATACTGTCCTGCCTCCGCAGGACTTTCTTCCTCCAGCCAGAGTTGTAAAACATGTCCTTCAAGGCATAACAAAGGTACTGCTCTGCATCTGCAGCACCCATCCCCTCCTCCAGCCAGAGTTGTAAAACAAGTTGTTTAAGGCATACATACTCTGTCGGTCACAGAAATGGCATTAGTTTGCCAGGGATAGTGAAAGCGAAGTTACAGGTGAAAAAGCATTACTGAGATAACACACTCTGAAAATCAGCTGAAGTAGTAATGAGCTGCCTCAGTGGAGGAACTTGGGAAAAATAACCAGATAAGAAGGTGGAAAAACTTAAAATCGGACATGTTGACTACAAAAAAAGTTGAGGCAAGAACTTGAAAGCTCAGAATTTTTGTTTTAGTCCCCAGTCCGGCATAAGAAACTAGACAGGTCAGCAGATACTTAATTTACTTTGCCTAGTATTTATTTTCAAAATACAACACTTCAGTAAATTAATTTTTAAAAATAAATGTTTATGCAATTGTATTTTTCATATATAGTAAACTTTTATTTTCATCCATGCCCCATCTTTCCCTAGTCTTCCTTTAGTTTTTATGTCACCTTAAAAATGAGAAGTTGAAAGAAAATAATACAGAAATTTCACAGCAAAGTGTGCATTTGGAAATTTTTATAATTGATTTAGAATGGACAATAGCCCTCAAGATAGAAGTCTTTCACACGTTTAGGGGGTGGAAAGGGTGGTCCTTTACAAACTATTCTACTGTTTGTCTTCTTTCAACTCTCTAAATGAATTCCAAATTTTGTGCAAAGGAAAAAAACATTTCAAAGGCATTCATGATGATCTTAAAGGTCCTTTTCAACCAAAATAATTCTCTGATTCCATGATTCTATGAATTCTTCTGCATCTTTATGACTGACTGAAGAACTCATATACTGGAGCTAATCAGGTACATAAGGATAATTTTAAATTTTAGCTGGCTTTAGAAAAGTAAAAGGATCTTTACCTCATGGTATTTTAAATCATGTTATGTCTCCCTGCCTGCCTTCTCATCCCAAGATCTTGGCCTGTTTTCTCATATCACACAAATACCATAACTTCTCAAAGTAGTTCTCAAAAATTTAGAAAAAGACAAAACAGTACTGTTACCATATAGATGCGATAATTGAATCTCTCCCTTACTACGTATCTTAAAGACAAAAAACAGTCCAGCAATCTACATAACATAGCTGCAGTTTCACCTCTGGAATTGATTCACATCAAAAAAGATTTTTTAATTTTTTTTTTTTTTTAAGTATTCTTGGCAAAATATGCTTTTAATTGAAATTTGACAAGGAAAATATACTCCTAAGAATTTTGTGCTGGATTTTTTTTTTGTATTTTTAAGGAGACTGAGTTGCTCTTCATGACTTTGTGGAAGAAAGGTCTGTGTCTGGCTGGGATAGAGTTAATTTTCTTCATAGCAGCCCTTATGGTGCTGTGTTTTAAATTGGTGACCAAAAGAGTATTGTTAATATACCAATGTTTTGGCTATTGCTGAACAGTGCTTGCACAGCATCAAGGCCGCCTTTGTTTCTCATTCTGCCTCTCAGCGAGTAGGCTGGGGGTGGGCAAGAGGAAGGGAGAGGACACAGTGGAGACTGAACAAAGGGATATTCCATGCCAATGTAACGCCCATCTACAAGAAGGGCCGGAATCACAGAATCACAGAATATTAGGGATTGGAAGGGACCTCGAAAGATCATCTAGTCCAATCCTCCTGCCGGAGCAGGATTACCTAGACCATATCACACAGGAACGCGTCCAGGCGGGTTTTGAATGTCTCCAGAGAAGGAGACTCCACAACCTCTCTGGGCAGCCTGTTCCAGTGTTCGGTCACCCTCACCGTAAAGAAGTTTTTCCTCATATTTATGTGGAACCTCCTGTGTTCCAGCTTGCACCCATTGCCCCTTGTCCTGTCAAGGGATGTCACTGAGAAGAGCCTGGCTCCATCCTCATGGCACTTGCCCTTTACATATTTATAAACATTAATGAGGTCACCCCTCAGTCTCCTCTTCTCCAAGCTAAAGAGACCCAGCTCCCTCAGCCTCTCCTCATAAGGGAGATGTTCCACTCCCTTAATCATCTTTGTGGCTCTGCGCTGGACTCTCTCTAGCAGTTCCCTGTCCTTCTTGAACTGAGGGGCCCAGTACCGACCCCTGAGGGACTCCGCTAGACACAGGCCTCCAACTGGACTCTGTCCCATTGACCACCACTCTCTGGCTTCTTTCCTTCAGCCAGTTCACAATCCACCTCACTACCCGATCATCCAGACCACACTTCCTCAGTTTAGCTGTGAGGATGCTGTGGGAGACCGTGTCAAACGCTTTACTGAAATCGAGATAGACCACATCCACAGCTTTACCATCATCTATCCACCGGGTTATGTCCTCATAAAAGGCTGTCAAGTTGGTTAAGCATGACTTCCCGTTGGTGAAGCCATGTTGAGTGCCCCTAATGATCCCCCTATCCTTGATGTGCCTAGAGACAGCACCAAGGACAAGTTGTTCCATCACCTTTCCGGGGATGGAGGTGAGGCTGACCGGTCTATAGTTACCCGGGTCCTCCTTCTTGCCCTTTTTGAAGACTGGAGTGACATTCGCTTTCCTCCAGTCCTCAGGCACCTCTCCCGTTGCCCACGACTTAGCAAAGATGATGGAGAGTGGCCTAGCAATGACTTCTGCCAGCTCCCTCAGCACCCGCGGGTGCATGCCATCAGGGCCCATGGATTTATGGACGTCCAGGTTGCTTAATTGGTCCCTGACCCAGCCCTCATCAACCAAGACAGATTCCTCCTCTATCCTGATGAGATAGGATGAGAAGGATGATCCAGGGAACTATAGGCCTGTCAGCCTGACCTCGGTGCCAGGCAAGGTGATGGAACAGAACATCCTGCGTGCCATTACACGGCACATGCAGGACAATCGGGGCATTGGGGCCAGCCAACATGGATTCATGAAAGGCAGGTCCTGTTTGACCAACCTGATCTCCTTCTATGACCAAGTGACCCGCTTAGTAGATGAGGGCAGGGCTGTGGATGTATCTATCTAGACTTCAGTAACGCATTCGACACTGTCTCCCACAGCATCCTCCTAGACAAACTGGCTGCCCGGGGCTTGGATGGGTGGACTCTTAAATGGGTTAAAAACTGGCTGGATGGCCGAGCCCAGAGAGTGGTGGTGAATGGGGCAAAGTCCAACTGGCGGCCGGTCACTAGCGCTGTTCCCCAGGGCTCAGTTCTGGGGCTGGTGCTGTTCAATATCTTTAGAGATGATCTAGACGTAGGGATTGAGTGCACCCTCAGCAAATTTGCAGATGACACCAAGCTGGGTGGGAGTGTCAATCTGCTGGAGGGTAGGAAGGCCCTACAGAGGGATCTGGACAGGTTAGATAGATGGGCCGAGACCAACGGCATGAGGTTCAACAAGAACAAGTGCTGGGTCTTACACTTGGGCCACAACAACCCCATGCAGCGCTACAGGCTGGGGGAAGAGCGGTTAGAAAGCGGCCCGGCGGAAAGAGCCCTGGGGGTGCTGATGGACAGCCGGCTAAACATGAGCCAGCAGTGTGCCCAGGTGGCCAAGAAGGCCAATGGCATCCTGGCCTCTATTAGGAATAGTGTAGCCAGCCGGTCTAGGGAAGTGATCGTCCCTCTGTACTCGGCACTGGTGAGGCCGCACCTTGAGTACTGTGTTCAGTTCTGGGCCCCGCACTTCAAGAAAGATGTTGAGGTGTTGGAGCGAGTCCAGAGGAGGGCGACCAAGCTGGTGAAGGGTCTGGAGAATCTGACCTACGAGAAATGGCTGAGGGAGCTGGGGTTGTTTAGCCTGGAGAAGAGGAGGCTCAGAGGTGACCTTATTGCAGTCTACACCTACCTGAAGGGAGGTTGTAGTGAAGTGGGAGTTGGCCTCTTCTCCTGGGCAACTAGCGATAGGACAAGAGGACACAGCCTCAAGCTTCGCCAGGGGAGGTTCAGGTTGGACATTAGGAAGCATTTCTTTTCAGAAAGGGTTATTAGACATTGGAATGGGCTGCCCAGGGAGGTGGTGGAGTCACCATCTCTGGATGTGTTTAAGAAAAGACTGGACATGGCACTTAGTGCCATGGTCTAGTTGACAGGGTGGTGTCAGGGCAACGGTTGGACTCGATGATCCCTGAGGTCTCTTCCAACCTGGTTGATTCTGTGATTCTGTGATATAACATCATGCTCAGCAATAAAGTCTTTCCAAAGGAGTCATTGCTTGGAGACGGGCTAGGCATCAGTCTGCTGGTGGGAGGTGGTGAGTGATTGTCTTTGCTTCACTTGTTTTTTTTTTTTCCCCCATTTCCTTCACTTATTAAATGGTCTTCATGTCAACCCATGACTTTTTCCTCACTTTTGCTCTTTCAGTTTTCTCTCATCTGCCACTGGTGGGGTGAGTGAGCGAGCAGCAGGTGAGTGTTTAATTGCTGGACAGAATCAATCCACCCCACACTGTAATGAAGTAATTTTTTATTTATTTTTTATTGCAGAGAACAAAGACAAAATTTGTATTGATGACTTGAGTGGAGTCTTTCAAATTGAAATGGCTTCAGGAAGAAAACAAAAGAGGTGTGAAAGCTCCAAGTATGCAGGGTAATAGTTAATGTTTTAATCTAGTTGGGTCAATTTATCTGCTGACATGAGACTATTCATTTCAATTAAGTTTTTTATTATTTTATTTTGTCCTTTTATTTGGAAATATAGTTACTGATGTATACCAATAGCTCAGATCTATACATAAAATTTACACCAAAACTATTTGCATAAAACAAAGAAGTTATTTTTATATATATTTGTCTTTCCCACTTCCTATTGGCACAGGATATTTCTCCTTGTCCAACCAGTTGTACCCCATTTTATTAACAGAGTAAGAAAGTAAATGTAAGTATGTTTGCAAGCATTTTTATTTTCCCATAAAATATCTATTAATATCTTATTTGGATACCATTCAGTAACTAAATAAAAGGAAATTTGCCAGCAGTGTCCTCCATCTATTGCAGGCACAGTATGACATTCATAGTGACAGGCTAGAGATAGATAAACAAAATAAATTATGACTGGAGATAGCTTTAAAAAAAATCACTATGTAGAAAAAGAAAGTACAATATAATAGCTAAGAAGAAACTCATCACTGTAAAACATTTCCTGTGCAAGTTAAGAGACACCAGAAAGTACATTCTGTTAATGAAAGAGGTTTGCTTTTTTACTTCAGTTTGGGAAATAACAACAGGGAAAGAACGTGATTTTTGTGCAAGAGACACTTCTTACATGAAGCTGACTTCTGTACCTGCTGCAGCTTTATACAGAAAATAAATTATTTAAATAACTGACTAAGAAACCAAAACAAAGCTCCTCAACTCTTTTTTTGCAAACAGCAGCTTTGAGAAAAGCCACTCTGCTGATAACCAGTAAGATGAGCATTCTGACTGAAACATTTTCCATAGCTGGGACATCCATAACATCTCCGTCCTATATAGATTCTTTCATGTCCAATAACAGGTGACTTCATGCTGAAACTTTTTCCTCTGTGAGGACTAGACAGTCTGATGCATATACTTGTAGTGGTGGCATAAGACTACTTGTACACCAAATAGTGATTGGTGGACTTTCTAATGAAAACAAGAACCATTAACATTCATTCTCAGGTAACTGTCCCAGCACATGTCACCAAGTCTTGTTCTTTCTGTTACACAGTTCCTCTAGTTCACTGAATTTTGACTTCCTTTCTAGACAGTGGGATATACTGAACAGGAAAAATTGAATGGTTTTCTGCTTTCTCTAGCTCACAGTTTGGCAGCTAAAGCTTTTTCCATAGTGAGGAGAGAAGAGGATTTAAATTTCCAAAGGCAGGAGATTCAATAATTCCCTCTCTCATTCTTAGCAGCTGCTCTATGCACAAAGCTATTGTGTAAAAGGAGGCACTGCTGTCATCCATACTTGCTCTTCCTCTGCTATCCACCATGAATGAATTTTCTGTGGCGACTCAACCTGCTAGTACAGACCAGGCATACTCTACAAATGCCTACTTGGTTGAGAACCTCAGCAGACTTAGGAGAAACTCTTAATTTCTGGATATTAATCAGGATTCAATTAATTGCTGCTCAGCCTCAGCTTTTAGAAGGTGCAGTACTTTTGTGCATATTCAGAAGCAAAATTTCTTGCACAAGGGAACTTTATGTTAAAACAGGTTGGTTGCTAGAGAGCACCTGACTAGGTCTTTTCATGGTCACATTTCAGAATAGGATGGGATGCAGCATAGTATACAACACGGTCCAAGATATCATAGCTGCCCTGAATATATATTTTAATACTTGACTATTCAATTCTAATAACATTCTTTTAATGTAGTTTTTTGGTGCAATTTCCTAGTTAAAAAAAAAGTTTTTCATGTGACCTCAAACACTCACATTATCACCCGAGTTGAAAATCTCCAGATCTATCACATATTTGTGGCAAGTGATGGAGAAGAATAAACAACAGAAGAAGTAGGTTGCCATTCTGCATGGACCATCTTGGAAGAAGCAACACATATTTTGTCAGTGAATTTCAAATATATTAAATAGCAGCAGAAACCTGTTGAGACCTTTTAATGGCTACAGCTCTCTTCAGCTCCACTGTCCAGTCCTGCTTTGCTCAGAGCAGCTGGAAGTAAGCATTATAAGAAAATATTTGTTTTACCCATGAAGCTTAGGGTTCCACTGGGCATATTTGGCTGCTGTATCGAGATGACATATGCACAATTCCTTCACTCATCTTTCACTTTTTGAAGACACAAGGCATGTTCAGTTACTAGTTGGATCACAGGAGCTGAAAAGGGCTGAAACATTCTCATTACCCAATAAGGTTGATTGTCCTGGCTTGGACTAGGACAGACTTTTCAGTTAAGTTTCTTTTTAGTGACCGTACTTTCCAAAGTTGACTACACGTGCTTGTTGCTGTGGAAACCAGGGTCCCCATTGGGTTTCTTTGTTCCATAAAGGAAAGGCTGTAAAAGTGTCGCACCTGCGGGGAGGAGTGGACACGACAGGTGACCCAAACCTGACCAACCAAGTATTCCATTCCATACATGTCATTCTCAGTTTAAAGCTGAGGGACCACAAGGGTCATGCTCTCTTCCCCTATGGCTGACATCCTGGGAGAACTCTGCCTGCGCTCCTGCCTTCGTTCCTGAATCCGGTTCCCGCCTGCTGCTGCGTCTGGTTCGGGACTCCCTAGCGCCTGCCCTGCAGTGTCAGCGGTGATGTGATCATCATTGAGGGGAGCTCAATAGTGTTTTTGTGTATAGCTCATTATTTATTATACTCTTTCTTTTCCTTGTTATTGTTTATTAAAACTGTTTTAACTTTCTAACCCACAAGTCTCTCTCCCTTTTCTCTTTTCCTTTTCCCCTCTGGGGAAGGAAAGGGTTAATAGAGAACATCTGTCATCCACTTAACAGCCCCCCAGACTTAAACAGTGATGGTGCAAGTGCAGACTGATCAGGAAAAAGTTGATACAAGCTCAATATAGTCACAAAAAATAGTCCTAAGAAAGGCTGATAAGAATTGGGAAAAAATTCTTTACTGAACATATCCAAAACCCCCAAAGCATGATTTTAGTAAGTAAGTAACTGAAGACAAGGAAACATGATGAGGCAAACTCAGTAAGCTGAAAAATATTGAGAATATCTGGAAAACATCACCTGAATTTCTTGGACTGAAGAGTATGCCTGCAATACTATCCTGCAGGATTCCTTGGGGGGGGGAGAGTGTGGAGGGGGAAAATAGCAACAAAGATTAATGACAGCATTTTCTATCTATTCCTTCAATAGAACCTACTGTCAAGACACATTATCTCATGAAAACATCACCACAAGGAAATACATCTTTAAAGTTACCTACATAATTCATCTTTATCCACTTCTAAAAAGGGACCAGCTATTAGAATTCAGAGTTACCCTTATGCAAAATAAAGCTCTGACCACATAGAAAAGGAAGAGCTAGGGAGAAAATATTGAGAGAAATCACAACTCAACAACAGCCATAATAATGGAGCATTTGAAATTGTACAATTGTCTATATTAGTGATGGGATGATATTGTTTCTTTCACAAAGTTCATACCAATGTTCCCATTATGGTTGGTAGTTTTTACTCTCCTCTCTACATGAGATGCAACAGTATTAGACCTAGTGCTTTCAAAATAGTTTCCACCCGTTAGAAATAAAATAGGTACAAAGAAAGGGTATAAAGTTGCCCAGAACTTCCAGAAATGATGGCCAAAAGCTTGGGGTGGGGGGAGAACCACCAAAAAAATCTCAGAAAATGTTGATAAGACAAAAGATCTATTCACAGCTATACTTTCAGTTTTTAAACTCTTTGCAACCAATTCATAAACAGCCTGAAAACAGAATTCGCATCCTAAAGTACTAAATAGTATGCAAAAGTGGATCATTAAAGTACCATTTTCATAAATTGATCATTAATATTACCTTTTTTCCTAGTCTGATCCTCAACAAAATTACCCAGCCTTCAGATCAAGACATCAAGTCTCATTAACAAAATCACTCAATGCTAAGTTAATGTAGATTTTGACTGCACACAAGTGTCACTTACTTAAAAATGAGAAACACACCATGTTAAAATTAGTTTTCAGTAAGTAATATGAGCAATAAGCTTTAAAAACATGCTAATGATCCTTAATGGAAATAAAAAATAAGCAGAAATTCAGCAACAACAATCTAAAAGTACAAAAAGCACATATTATTTAGTTATCTATGGTAACAAAAGCAAAATATTCATACCTGCATCTGGAATGATTGCCAACTTTGTGTCAACTAGCCCCATTTTAGCAGAACAGGCTGAAAAACAGAGTTTAAATGAGTTCTTACTATAATCTATATGAAACAGCTTGCAGAAATATACAACAACCTACAAGAGTGTTAATGTTGTTATAGAAATTTTCACATAATTAATGTAAAAGTTCTTATGAGTTAGAGAGACAAGAATCAATAGGGGTGAAATAGAATAGTGAATAGAATAATTACTATAAGTCTATCTGAATAAACACAGGTGGGCTTTCACAATCCATGAATATTGTTCTCAAAGCTCCTTGTGTAATCCTGACCTAGGACTGAACAAATCATCAATCAAAGCTTAATGAGTAGCTAAGCAGGAGTAGGCCTAGAAGTGTTACCTTCTGATGATTTTAGTAAAGGGGATGTATGGTTAACCTTTTCTTTACCTTAAAAGAAATATAGGACACTTACTTAGAAATAAAAATTAGTATAGATAAGGTTTTAAACATAACTTTAGTTGTTTTTAAGGTTGAATGTTTAGGAGACACTGGCGGTGGGAACTGGACTCTGATCAACCTGGATCAGGACGGGACGCTGATCACGGCAAGAACATTAAGGACGCCGATCACAGCAAGAACATCGAGGACGGGGTGTCGACCGGAGTCGGAGCGGAACCAGAACATAAAGATCAGCTAAACAATGGAAAAGAATGGACTTTTGTGGACTCTTGATGAAGGAAGAAAGAGGAATTGAAATAGTTAGTGGATTATTAACAGAAGCTTATGAAATGTTTATGATGTAATTGATTATTAGTTTCTATATAAACCGATAGTGAATTTGAGTCAGGTACCATTCACTGCGGTGGTGGTCCAACTCTGAGTTGTTAATAAAACCAGCAAACCTAGAGACCCGGACTCTGCCAATTTTCTTTAACAGAATTTGGCACCCCAGATGGGACTCTAGGACACTGCTCCGATTCTCTGAGCATTCCCGTCTCCAACGCCTAATTGCCGGCAACAAGGGTGAGTTCACCTGGTGGTCTTGGGAACGGGTATACTCAGACATTAGGAGCCTGTGTGTTTAAAATTGCTGAGGAATTTTTGAAACAAAGGTAACCCGGGAAATTAAGGAAAAGGTAAAATGGGAATTGCACCCAGCATTGAAAGGGGGACGCCCCTTGCTGAGGTGTTGGAGAATTGGAATAGAATCCCGTTGACCGGGACATGTGGGAAAAAGAGATTTATTTTGCTGTGTCAAGAAGAATGGCCATTTTTAACTAGGGTCCGAGGTGGAGGACCTAGAGACATCTGACCCTTTAAAGGGACCTCTGATGCGCATAAATTGAGATTCTTAAGGGTAATCCTCGAGGATGAAGGGAGTCAAGATCTTGATTTTTGGTATATTTGGTACTATTGGGCAAATGCAAAGAAAGGCAAAAAAAGAGCCTAAACAAGTGAAACTTTCCATTCCTTCAGCGCCCGTGCTGGTGAAATCGAATCCTTTCACTGACAAGGGATTTGGCATGTATCCCATGAGGTTGGAATACATCCCAAACCCTAGAGCTGGACCTGGAGCTCCGCCAGAGGTTCCACCAGTCCAACCTGTTGTGAGACATGAACCTTGGAAACAAGGAGATTTAGTAAACTGGCAATCAAAATGCCATGCATCAGAGAGGATGCTGAAAAATGTGCTGAGATGCTATCTGGCAATTTTACTGATTATTCTCCAAATTGGAATGATGTAAAGACCCTCATGAGAGAGCTCTTTACAGCAGAAGAGAGGAAAAAAACCTTACAAAAGGATCGGGAGAAATTGCACAAAGAGATCAAACTCAAGGGCTACAGCCCTGGCCCGATCAAAACCCAAATTGGAATTTGGCCACTGAGGATGGCGCCAGACTCCAACGAGAAGCCTTACAGCAACTGGTGGAGGCTGTTCGGCAAGCTGGCGAAAAAAAAATTACTAATTGGACAAAGGTAATGGAATGTAGGCAAAAACCTGATGAACATCCCAGTGATTACTGGAGTCGGTTAAAAGTTACTCTCCTGAAATATGGAGGAATGACAAGGGACAATTTTCAGGAACCCCTTGCAATCAGTGTATTTGTGGATCAATCTGCACCTGATATTAATAAATATTTCAAAAAACATATGCCAGGGTGGCAAGGTGAAATCCTCACAAAGATTCTTGGTATTGCCACCTTTGTATATGATGGGAGAAGTGAAGAGCAAAAGAAACAAGATCAAAGAAAAGAGAGAAAGGAGCGAGAGAGAGAGAGATCAACCTTTCGGCACCGCAACTACTCAGAATTACCAGCGCGGCAGGAGAAGAGGTTTTTCACAAGGCTGTGGAAGGGGAGACCAAGGAAGACAAAGATTCACTCCCTCTCGAACTGATACTCTGGAATGTTTTTTTTTACTGTGGTAATTTAGGGCACATCGTCCGGTGTTGTCCTCTGAGACCACCTTCCAACAACGGTGGGAGAGACGGAGCGGAAAGACCGGGGCGTCCACATTCTCGCTGAGAAATTTATGGATCGGGACTCTGGGATTAAGGTAGATAACGAGGGACTTATCACAGCTAAGGTAAATGGCATTCCTGTTAAATTCTTAATAGATACTGGTGCAACTTTATCATTGTTAAATTTTCATGTGTCACAGTTATCTGATGAATTTGTAAAGGTTACTGGGGTTTTGGGTGAAGAGAAGTTACCGCTTTCTCTTCCCCTTCCTATTGTTTTTGATGATCGTTTGATATGGGGTTGATTTGTTATTTCGCCAACTTCTCCTATTTCACTATTTGGGAGAGATTTATTACAGGAATTGGAAACATGCATAGATTTAACTCCCAAAGGAATTTGATCATAATGGAAATGCAAACTATAAAAATTCAAGAAGGTGAGCTTAAAATCCCAAAAGAGTTAAAGAATGTACCTTAAAAATTATGGAGTCTCTCCGGAGATGATATTGGACTGTTAAAATCTGCAGAACCTATAGTGATGAAAACAAAAGGAGGGACTCCCCCGTCTATTAGACAATACCCAATTGTGGCAGAAGGTATCCCAAGTATTGGAAAACAAATAAAATCATTTTTGGAAAAGGGGATTTTAAAAGAATGTCAAAGTTACAAAGATGGGGATCCAGAATATAGATTTGTATTTGTAATTGTTCCCCATCCAGTAGTACCTGATCCAAATTTGATTGTTACTCAAATACCTATTTGGGGAAAATTTTACACTGTATTGGATTTGACTGGAGCTTTCTTTAGCATACCTGTGGCTGAGGAAAGCCAGCACATATTTGCCTTCACTTGGCAAGGGAAACAATTAACCTGGACTCGGTTACCCCAGGGATTTACAAGTTCACCAACTATATTCTCCCAAATTTTGAAAGGGAATTTGGCTGATCTGTTTTTTCAGTGTAAGTCTGAATTGATACAATATGTAGATGAGTTATTGTTAATATGTCATTCAAGGAAGGATTGTGTTACAGACACTCGGTATTTGTGTAATAAATTGGTTGTAAAAGGTCACCGAGCATCTCCATCAAAATTGCAGTCCATCAAATGGGGCCTGGAGAGGTAAAAAGCTTTTACAACTCTGAAAGGTGCCTTAATGCAAGCACCAGCTTCAGGTTTACCAGATTATAGTAAACCTTTCAAATTATATTGTGATGAGCAAAAGGGAAATGCTAGAGGAGTTTTAGTCCAAACTTTAGGACCACATGAAAGACCAGTAGCATGTTTTTCTGCTCAATTAGATCCAGTTATACAAGGAACACCATTTTGTATAAAATCAGTAGCTGCAGCAGCAGAAATGGTAGAAAAATTGTAGATCAATAGTGCTGGGACATCCCCTAACTGTATGCGTACCCCATGAAGTTGAAATATTTTTGAAACAATATGCAGAAAAATCACTTTCACCGCAACGGGCACATAGATATAAACTGGTTTTACTTTTGGCTGACAACATCACACTTCAAAGGTGCAATACTTTGAATCCAGCCACTTCAATACCTTTGCCGACTGAAGGGGAAAAAGATCAACCTGACTGTACCCAGGTATTAGCAGTATCCAGTAAACCGCGCAATGATCTTCAAGACCAACCCCTGAGCGACCCAGACATCAACCTTTTGACAGACGGCTCGTCTTTTTACGAAGAAGGAAAAAGGTACGCTGGCTTTGCAGTAACAGAAAAAAACTGTGTTAAAAGCTAACCCTCTTCCTAGTGCTGTGGGGGCACAAGGCTTGGAAATCATAGCGCTTTCGAGGCTGCAAAGTTGGCAAAAGGTTTAAAAGCTAACATTTACACAAACTCTAAATACGCTTTTGGAGTTTGTCATGCTACAGGTACCCTGTGGAAAGAAAGAGGATTTTTGACTTCAGCTAGAAAAACCATTGCACCCGGGAAGGAGGTACGAGACCTTTTAGAAGCTATACAGTTATATAAAAGCTCACACAAACCACCAAGATGCACTGTCGCGAGGAAATCGCTTGGCTGATCAAGCTGCGAAAGCTGCAGCCAAACAAATTCATCTTATTATGGCAGTTTTGTGTGCAGCAGAGAAACTTGACAGGCTTCCAAGTGCAGAAGAGATGTATGAGGCTCTTCCAGAGGAAGAAATGAAATTTTGGAGACAACTTGGAGCGGAACAACGGGATGGACAATGGACATTGGCCAACAAGCCTCTACTCCCAAAAAGGTATTTACTACCTGTTGTTCGGTGGTTTCATGAAAAATGCCATGGGGGACCTGAGGGACTTGCATAAAGAATTCAACGGCTGTGGGCTGCACTCGGAGTCTGCTCCGCAGTGAAAAGGATTACTGAAAGCTGTAAACTTTGCTGACAATATGCTACCACTAGGATTCAGACACCTCAAGGTAAAAGACCACCCGCGGTGTTTCCTTTTCAAGGATTACAAAGTGATTATGCTGAAATGCCAAAGGCAATGGGGTATTCATACTTGTTAGTGATTGTAGATCAATTATCAGGATGGGTAGAAGCCTTCCCAGCAAGAAAGAATGATTCAAAAACTGTAGTGAAAGCGCTGTTGAAAGAGTTAATACCCCGATATGGAGTTCCTGAAGTAATTGATTCGGATAGAGGAGCTCATTTTTCAGCAGCGATTCTGTTCCAAGTTTATAATGTTTTAGGAGTCACAGGGAACTTACATACACCCTATCACCCTGAGTCCTCTGGACAGGTAGAGAGAATGAATGGGACCAGAAAGGAAAAGATTGTTAAAGTGTGTAAAACAACAGGGTTGAAATGGCCAGAGGCTTTGAATTTGGTTCTGTGGGACATTCGGAACACACCCAGACAACCTGTTGGGTTATCGCCAGCAGAAATATTGTTTGGGCGAGTTTTGGCTGTTCCAGGCACTTATTTGCCAGGAAAAAAAAAAAAAAAAAAAAAAAAAAAAAGTTTATTGGATGGAGATGAACGAGTGACACAATATATACTATACTTACAAAATTCTTTCTTTGAAATGCGAAAGCATGCCTATTGGTATCGAGGTGGATCTCCTGAGATACAAGTACATAATATTCAACCAGGAAACAAAGTATTGATAAAAAACTTTAAGAGGAAAAATAGATTTGAACCAAAATGGGAAGGACCCTATGTTGTACTTTTAACTTCTCTTTTTATGCTGTCAAAGTTGCAGGGAAAGAAACCTGGATCCATCATTCTCATGTCCGCAAGGAACCCGAGGAAAGATGAAATATTTAGTTTGTTCCTTTTTTTTTTTTTTTTCCATCTGTAAATGTTGCTGTTTCACCTTGTGTAAGATTGCTATTCGTTACCAAGATTCCAATACCAATGCCTCTCGTGTGCTTTATAATAATTATTCTTGGTGATCTGCAGGCTTCTTTATAGCAATTGAGACAAAGACTAGGGAACTCATTTTTACATGTAGCTATCCAAAGATTGAGCCCAGAGGAATTATTTATCAATTTGGAAAAAAACAATAATAAATATATCTGGGGAGATGATAGAAAAATTAGCCATTGCCTCAATGCACGGATTTCTGACATTGCAAAAGGAAATTACAGAGCTCTCTAAAATCACAATTCAAAATAGAATGGCTCTAGATATGATATTAGCCTCACAAGGAGGAGTGTGTACAGTTTTAAATGTACAGTTTTAAAAAGACCGATCAGGAGAACTGCTCACAGATGTGCACAAAATTTGGGAAGTGAGTTCTGTGATGCAAAAGGTAGAAAGGGACGACACCTCATGGGGATTTACTGAAACACTCTCTTGGCTCACATCTTGGTTCCCAGACTTGGCCTTATGGATAAAGAAACTGATTGTAATTGTCTTGCTTATAATTATTGTCCTTGTGATTATACTAGTGTTGGGACAGTGCTGTGTGAGGTGTTTTTCTTCCTTTGCTTCAAAAATAGAATCATCATGGAGATACAAATAATTGCAGGGATGCAATAAAAAACAAAAGGAGGGAATTGTTATAGAAATTTTCACATAATTAATGTAAAAGTTCTTATGAGTTAGAGAGACAAGAATCAATAGGGGTGAAATAGAATAGTGAATAGAATAATTACTATAAGTCTATCTGAATAAACACAGGTGGGCTTTCACAATCCATGAATATTGTTCTCAAAGCTCCTTGTGTAATCCTGACCTAGGACTGAACAAATCATCAATCAAAGCTTAATGAGTAGCTAAGCAGGAGTAGGCCTAGAAGTGTTACCTTCTGATGATTTTAGTAAAGGGGATGTATGGTTAACCTTTTCTTTACCTTAAAAGAAATATAGGACACTTACTTAGAAATAAAAATTAGTATAGATAAGGTTTTAAACATAACTTTAGTTGTTTTTAAGGTTGAATGTTTAGGAGACACTGGCGGTGGGAACTGGACTCTGATCAACCTGGATCAGGACGGGACGCTGATCACGGCAAGAACATTAAGGACGCCGATCACAGCAAGAACATCGAGGACGGGGTGTCGACCGGAGTCGGAGCGGAACCAGAACATAAAGATCAGCTAAACAATGGAAAAGAATGGACTTTTGTGGACTCTTGATGAAGGAAGAAAGAGGAATTGAAATAGTTAGTGGATTATTAACAGAAGCTTATGAAATGTTTATGATGTAATTGATTATTAGTTTCTATATAAACCGATAGTGAATTTGAGTCAGGTACCATTCACTGCGGTGGTGGTCCAACTCTGAGTTGTTAATAAAACCAGCAAACCTAGAGACCCGGACTCTGCCAATTTTCTTTAACAAATGTATTATATTTCATTCATAAAGAACAATAAATCCCTTTAAATGCATTTGCTTATGAAAATCTTTAAATAGATTCAAGTAATCTACCTTTATTAAAAGGCCCAACTGCTCCCATCAAGGCAAGTTCTGTACCTTATAAATTTTCACATAAGAAGATAGGTGATGCAAGTAGGGTATTACAGTGAATAACAGAGACTTATTTATAGAACATCAAGTACTAAAAGAAAGAGAATATTATTTAACAACTTAAAATGGGGGAGGTGAATTCTGTTTCTTATTATTATGAATTCTTTAGCTCACTTAATACTCCCTCAGGGTCAAACAGCTTTATATACTATGAGTTACTGGCAACTGTTGAGGACCAAGTTTCCATTTACTTTCAAAAAAATGGCTTTAAAGTTCTGATAGTTGGATAGGTCAAGGTTCTTCTTTTCATGTGTTGTCACATTTATAACAGCTTAATTGCTTGTTTGATAGTACACTCACAGTTTTTGCTTGTTCCCTGCAACCTGTTTGCATAAAAACAAATAATCTGTCCAGAACTCAAGTGTAGATGAGAAGAATATTTCAATTACTAAATAAAATATCAAAATATCTACCTAACCCTTCAGGGAAAACTGTTAATGATAAAGCCAAGATCATAAGAACAAAAGAAATCATGCAACAAAAGTGATCTAGCTATCAGTGGTAAGTAGTATGAAATTAAACAGCAGCAATTACTTCAGTTAAGCTTCTGCTAAATATCTTAGAAATAATTGCCATAAAAAATTGTCAGAATACAAAATCAATTTGGGCCCAGCGATGGTCGAGAACTGGACTCAGGGATGCACGGATCGGGATCGGGGGCAGCAGGAAAACGGACAGAGTCCTCCTTGGACAATGGCCAAAGGCTCAAGTCTTTGCCAGTCGGCAACGGCGGCAGCGGCGGCGGCAGCGGCGGTGGCAGCAGCTGAAGTTGGTGCGGGGAGAGATCGGGCCGTGGTGGGCAGGCGGTTTCCGTGCGGTTTCCGTGCTCGGGGGGGCCCGGAGCAGCAGCCCGAGACCCGCCTGGACCCGGAAGTTCCCGGCAACGAATCAGGAGAGGAGGGGGCGTAGCACCACCCCCTGTGATCGGGTGATAAAGAGCCCCTGGGAGGACAGGGACTAGTCCCTGCCCAGAGGGGAGAGGGGGAGTCAGCAGTGACTGTGTGAGTCAGCAGTGACTGTGTGTGTCCCGGTGCGGAGGAGGGCACAGCCCCAGGGGTGTGGCAGTTTGCGCAGCAGTTCTCGCAGGCAGGGTGGCGAGCAGGGTAGGCGGGCAGGAAGGTATGGTTTCCACTCGGCGGGGCCCTAAGTCCCTTGCGGGTGCCAGAAAAGACATGGCAACCCAAACGGACCTGCCGCGGAAGCATGCGGAGGTGCAGGTGGCAGGCTGCAGGGAGTGCCAGAGCCTGGCCCTGGCACTCGAGGGTAACGGAGACCTCACCTGTGTGAGGTGCGAACAGGTCGACGACCTGATCTCCTTGGTGGCCCAACTCAAGGACGAGGTAGAAAGGTTAAGGAGTGCAAGAGCATCCCAGGAAGAGGATGGCGGGCAGTGCTGTTCCCTGCCTGCCCTGGGGAAAACGGATGGGCCTAATGCTCCCTGGGTAGTGGAGGATCCTCTTCCTCCTCCACAAGGAGCAGGAGGAGACCTAGGGGATGGGGGGGAATGGAGGCAGGTCCCTGCTCGGGGTGGCAGGCGAATCCCATCCCGACCTTCCTCCCCTCCCCACGTCCCCCTGAAAAATAGGTATGAGGTGCTGGAGCCTGAGCGTCTTCCTGAGTGTCAGGAAGATACAAATCTAGGTGAAAGACCCTCTACAGGGCTACGTAAACAGAAGCAACCAACTAGAAGGGTTGCAACCAGCTCCAAAAAGGAGAAAAGTAATTGTTGTAGGCGACTCCCTGCTAAGGGGAACGGAGGGCCCCATATGCAGGCCAGACCCGACTCACAGGGAAGTCTGCTGCCTTCCAGGGGCACGGGTAAGGGATGTTGCCAGGAGGATTCCTGAACTGGTGAGGCCCTCTGACTACTACCCACTATTAGTATTCCAGGTGGGTAGGGATGAGATTGAAGAGAGAAGTCCCAGGGCAATCAAAAGGGACTTCAGGGCCCTGGGGCATTTGGTAAAGGGGGTAGGTGTGCAGGTGATATACTCTTCAATTCCTTTGGTATTTGGTGAAAATAGGGAAAAGACTATGAAAGTACAACAGATTAATACGTGGCTAAGAGACTGGTGACAGCGGCGGCAGCAGCAGCGACAGCGACTTGAGGTTAGTGCGGGGGCGAGGGCGGCATCGGGCTGTAACCGGGCGGTTTTTGTACTCGTGACCCCCGTGGAGCAGCAGCCCCGAGCTGCTTCAGCCCCGAGCTGCTTCAGCCCCACCCCGGACCCAGAGGTTCCCGGCAACGAATCAGGAGAGGAGGGGGCATAGCCGGAGGCACCGCAGGCGATTTAAGCGATTTAAACGCACCACCCCCTGTTGATTGGGTGATTGATTGATTGATTGATCGGGTGATAAAGAGCCTCCTGGAGGGCAGGGACTAGTCCCTGGCCAGAGGGGAGAGGGAGACTCAACAGTGCCTGTGTGAGTCAGCAGTGACTGGGTGTGTCCCAGGGTAGGAGAGGCTGCAGTCGTTTGCAGCTCGTTGGGGAGGGCCCTGACTCCCTCCCAGTGCACAAAGCGAGGAAGGCGCCAAGGAGCTGTGAACCAGGGGTGTCACCAACAGGTATTTCCCAGATTAGTGAAAGAACAACGGTATCTACCCGGCAGAAGAAGACCAAAATGGATGTGGGAACCCAGACAGAGTTCCCACAGAAGGCGGCGATGGTGCAGGTTGCCGGCTGCAGGGAATGCTACAGCGTCTCTGTGGTGTCAGGGGGCTGTGTGCGCTGTGAGCAGGTAGATGATCTGCTCGGCCGAGCGGCACAGCTGCAAAGCCAGGTTGAAAGGCTTCAAGCTGAAGTAGAAAGGCTTAGGAGCATTCGGGAGGCTGAAATGGAGATAAACTGGTGGAGCCAGGCTTTGCCCTCCCTGCAACAAAAATGGGAGCACCTGCCGGAGAGCTCCCAGGATCGAGGGACAACTGTACTCTGCCCCTCTCAGGTGGAAAACAATAACTTAGAGGAGAGGAGTGAGTGGAGGCAAGCCTATGGCCGTGGCAAAAGGCGAGTGCCCTCCTTGCCTACCTTGCCTCCACAGCTGCCTCTGAGCAATAGATATGAAGCCCTAGTGGAATACAGCCAGTCCAATGGGGATGTGGTGGAGAGGCAACCTATATCAGAGGTCCCACCACAGTCAGAAAAACCTGACAGGTGTATAGCTACCTCCTCCATAAGGAAGAAGAGAAGAGTTTTAGTGGTTGGAGACTCCTTCCTAAAGGGATCTGAGGGCCCAATATGCAGAGCTGACCCCCATCACAGGGAGGTCTGCAGCCTGCCTGGAGCCCGAATCAGGGATATCACCAGGCAACTCCCCAACCTGGTGAAGGCCACAGACTACTACCCCCAGCTGATCTTCCAGACAGGTGGGGAAGAAGCTGCATCCCGTAGTCTGAGGGGGATGAAGAAAGACTACAAGGCCCTAGGATGGTTGGTGAAAGAGTCTGGGGCACAAGTTGTTTTCTCCTCCCTCCTTCCATTTTCAGGTGATGACGTGGGATGGAATAGTAGGATTCTCTCTATAAATGCCTGGCTACGAGACTGGTGCTACAGGCAGGGCTTTGGGTTCTTTGATAATGGCTGGTTTTATAAGACACCAGGCGTGACAGTAATACATGGGAAAGGCTTATGTCGTAGGGGCAAAAGGGTTCTGGGACAGGAATTAGCAGGGCTCATTCGGAGAGCTTCAAACTAGATTCGAAGGGGGATGGGGTAGTAGCTGGGCTTGCACCACTGGGGCAATGCTCTAGTGCTGAGGTAGACCAGGAGGCCCCCCATCCCCCTGGGGTGAAATCGGTGTGCTCAGCTCGCTCCCTGAAATGCCTGTACACCAATGCACGCAGCATGGGGAATAAACAGGAGGAGTTGGAAATCCGTGTTCGGTCGGGGGGCTATGATTTAGTGGAAATTACAGAGACTTGGTGGGACACCTCGCATGACTGGAATGTGGTCATGGATGGCTATGTCTTGTTCAGGAAAGACAGGCCACTAAGGAGAGGTGGTGGAGTTGCTCTTTATGTGAGTGGGCAGCTAGAATGTATTGAGTTCTGTCCAGGGGCGGATCAGGAGCGAGTTGAGAGTTTGTGGGTGCGAATTAAGGGGCAGGCTGGCAGGGGTGATACTGTTGTGGGTGTCTATTACAGGCCACCAGATCAGGATGAGGAGGGTGATGAGGCCTTCTACAGGCAGCTGAGAGCAGTCTCTCAATTACAGGGCCTGGTTGTCATGGGGGATTTCAACTACCCTGATATTTGCTGGGAGGCCTACTCAGCCAGCCATCCTCAGTCCAGGAGGTTCCTCCAGTGCATTGATGATAACTTTCTGATGCAAATGGTGGATGAGCCAACTAGGAGAGGAGCGCTGCTGGATCTTATCCTTACTAACAAGGAGGGTCTGGTTGAAGCGGTGAAGGTTGAGGGCAGCCTTGGTTGTAGCGACCATGAGATGGTAGAGTTCAGGATCTCATGTGGCAGGAACAGAATAGCTAGCAGAATCACAACCCTGGACTTCAGGAGGGCCAACTTTGGCCTTTTCAAGCAATTGCTAGGGGAAATCCCATGGGACAGGGTACTAGAAGGTAAGGGGGCCCAAGATAGTTGGTCAGCATTCAAGGACTGCTTCTTCCGAGCTCAAGATCAGAGCATCCCAACAGGTAGGAAGTCAAGGAAGGGTACCAGGAGACCTGCATGGTTGAACAGGGAACTGCTGGGCAAACTCAAGTGGAAGAAGAGGGTGTACAGATCATGGAAGGAGGGGCTGGCCACTTGGGAGGAATATAAGTCTGTTGTCAGAGGATGTAGGGAGGCAACTAGGAAAGCTAAGGCCTCCTTGGAATTAAACCTTGCAAGAGAGGTCAAGGACAACAGAAAGGGCTTCTTCAAATACATTGCAGGTAAAGCCAACACTAGAGGCAATGTAGGCCCACTGATGAATGAGGTGGGGGCCCTGGAGACAGAGGATAAAAAGAAGGTGGAGTTACTGAATGCCGCCTTTGCCTCTGTCTATACTGTTGGAGGCTGTCCTGAGGAGCCCCGGACCCCTGAGGCCCCGGAGAAAGTCAGGATAGAGGAGGAATCTGTCTTGGTAGATGAGGGCTGGGTCAGGGACCAATTAAGCAACCTGGACGTCCATAAATCCATGGGCCCTGATGGGATGCACCCGCGGGTGCTGAGGGAGCTGGCGGAGGTCATTGCTAGGCCACTCTCCATCATCTTTGCTAAGTCGTGGGGAACGGGAGAGGTGCCTGAGGACTGGAGGAAAGCGAATGTCACTCCAGTCTTCAAAAAGGGCAGGAAGGAGGACCCGGGTAACTATAGACCGGTCAGCCTCACCTCCATCCCCGGAAAGGTGATGGAACAACTTGTCCTTGGTGCTGTCTCTAGGAACATCAAGGATAGGGGGATCATTAGGGGCACTCAGCATGGCTTCACCAAGGGGAAGTCATGCTCAACCAACTTGATAGCCTTTTATGAGGACATAACCCGGTGGATAGATGATGGTAAAGCTGTGGATGTGGTCTATCTCGATTTCAGTAAAGCGTTTGACACGGTCTCCCACAGCATCCTCGCAGCTAAACTGAGGAAGTGTGGTCTGGATGATCGGGTAGTGAGGTGGATTGTGAACTGGCTGAAGGAAAGAAGCCAGAGAGTGGTGGTCAATGGGACTGAGTCCAGTTGGAGGTCTGTGTCTAGCGGAGTCCCGCAAGGGTCGGTACTGGGACCAGTACTATTCAATATATTCATTAATGACTTGGATGAGGGAATAGAGTGCACTGTCAGCAAGTTCGCTGATGACACAAAACTGGGAGGAGTGGCTGACACACCAGAAGGCTGCGCAGCCATTCAGAGAGACCTGGACAGGCTGGAGAGTTGGGCGGGGAGAAACTTAATGAAATATAACAAGGGCAAGTGTAGAGTCCTGCATCTGGGCAAGAACAACCCCATGTATCAGTACAAGTTGGGGGCAGACCTGTTGGAGAGCAGCGTAGGGGAAAGGGACCTGGGGGTCCTAGTGGACAACAGGATGACCATGAGCCAGCAGTGTGCCCTTGTGGCCAAGAAGGCCAATGGCATCCTGGGGTGTATTAGAAGGGGTGTGGTTAGCAAGTCAAGAGAGGTTCTCCTCCGCCTCTACTCTGCCCTGGTGAGGCCGCATCTGGAATATTGTGTCCAGTTCTGGGCCCCTCAGTTCAAGAAGGACAGGGAACTGCTAGAGAGAGTCCAGCGCAGAGCCATGAAGATGATTAAGGGAGTGGAACATCTCCCTTATGAGGAGAGGCTGAGGGAGCTGGGTCTCTTTAGCTTGGAGAAGAGGAGACTGAGGGGTGACCTCATTAATGTTTATAAATATGTAAAGGGCAAGTGTCATGAGGATGGAGCCAGGCTCTTCTCAGTGACATCCCTTGACAGGATAAGGGGCAATGGGTGCAAGCTGGAACACAGGAGGTTCCACATAAATATGAGAAAAAACTTCTTTACGGTGAGGGTGACCGAACACTGGAACAGGCTGCCCAGAGAGGTTGTAGAGTCTCCTTCTCTGGAGACATTCAAAACCCGCCTGGACGTGTTCCTGTGTGATATGATCTAGGGAATCCTGCTCCGGCAGGGGGATTGGACTAGATGATCTTTTGAGGTCCCTTCCAATCCCTAACATTCTGTGATTCTGTGATTCTGTGATTCTGTGATTCTGTGATTCTGTGATTCTGTGATTCTGTGATTCTGTGATTCTGTGATTCTGTGGTGCTGTAGGTGGGATTTTGGGTTTGTTGACCATGGGGCGGCTTTCATGACACCGGGCCTGCTTATGCCGGATGGGGAACAGCTGAATCAGAAGGGGAAAAGGGTTTTGCCCCAGAAGTTGGCAGGGCTGATCAAGAGGTCTTTAAACTAGGTTCGATGGGGGAGGGGGATAAGACCAGGGCAGCCACAAATGAACCTAGGGGTGACAGGCCTGCATCGGGGGCAAGGCCGCTAGCCCAGCTGAAGTGTGTTTACACCAATGCACGCAGTATGGGCAACAAACAGGAAGAGCTAGAAGCCACTGTACAGCAGGAAGGTTATGATGTGGTTGCCATCACAGAAACGTGGTGGGATGACTCTCATGACTGGAGTGCAGCTATGGATGGCTATAGGCTCTTTAAGAGGGACAGGCGAAGCAGGAGAGGCGGTGGGGTAGCGTTGTATGTTAGGGAGTGCTTGGACTGCGTCGAAATTGAGGAAGATGGTGAGGATGACAAGGTTGAATGTTTATGGGTGAAGATCAGGGGGAAGGTCGGCAGGGCGGACGTTACGGTGGGAGTCTGTTATAGACCACCCAACCAGGATGAGCAGGCGGACGAGGCGTTTTACAAGCGGCTGTCAGAAGCCGCCCGGTCGCCGGCCCTTGTACTCGTGGGCGACTTCAACTTGCCGGATGTCTGCTGGAAATACAACATGGCAGAGAGGAAGCAATCTAGGAGGTTCCTCGAATGTGTGGAGGACAACTTCCTCATGCAAGTGGTAAATGAGCCCACTAGAGGAGGGGCCCTGCTTGACCTGTTGTTTGTGAACAGAGAAGGACTAGTGGGAGATGTGAGGGTCGGTGGCCGTCTTGGGAATAGCGACCACGAAATGTTAGAGTTTTTGATAGTGGGGGAAGTAAGGAGGGGCAAGAATAGAACTCCTGCCTTAGATTTCCAGCGGGCTGACTTTAGCCTGTTTAAGAGGCTGGTGGACCGAGTCCCTTGGGAATCGGTCCTGAAGGGCAAAGGAGTCCAGGAAGGCTGGACATGCTTCAAAAGGGAATTGCTAAATATTCAGGAGCAGGCTGTCCCAGTCTGTAGGAAGGCAAGCCATCGGGGAAAAAGACCGGCCTGGTTAAACAGGGAACTTAGGCTAGAACTTAAGGAAAAAAAGAGAGCCTACTTGCTCTGGAAGAAGGGTCGGGTAACTTGGGAGGTCTATAGGGATGTGGCCAGGTCGTGTAGGGAGAAGATTAGAAGGGCCAAAGCTCAATTAGAGCTCGATTTGGCTGCTACAGTCAAAGACAACAAAAAAAGCTTTTACAAATACATCAACAGGAAAAGGAGGGTCAAGGAGAGCCTCCACCACTTGCTGAATGAGGAGGGTAGTGTAGTGTCAGGGGATGAGGAAAAGGCAGAGGTGCTCAATGCCTTCTTTGCCTTGGTCTTTAATGTCAAGACATGTTGTCCTCAGGAGACTCGGCCCCCAGAGCCTGAAGTTAGGGATGGAGGGCTATGTGAACCCCCCGTAATCCAGGAGGAGATGGTTAGTGACCTGCTGTGCCAGTTGGACACCCACAGGGCTATGGGCCCGGATGGGATTCACCCCAGACTAATGAAGGAACTGGCAAATGAACTTGCCAAACCACTCTCTATTATCTACCAGCAGTCCTGGTTAACTGGAGAAGTTCCAGCTGACTGGAAATTAGCAAATGTAATGCCCATCTACAAGAAGGGCTGGAAGGATGATCCAGGGAACTATAGGCCTGTCAGCCTGACCTCGGTGCCAGGCAAGGTGATGGAACAGATCATCCTGAGTGCCATTACACGGCACATGCAGGACAATCGAGGCATCGGGGCCAGCCACCATGGATTCATGAAAGGCAGGTCCTGCTTGACCAACCTGGTCTCCTTCTATGACCAAGTGACCCGCTTAGTAGATGAGGGCAGGCCTGTGGATGTAGTCTATCTAGACTTCAGTAAGGCATTCGACACTGTCTCCCACAGCATCCTCCTGGACAAACTGGCTGCCTGGGGCTTGGATGGGTGGACTCTTAAATGGGTGTCCTGGTTTGGCCCAAACCAGGCCAATTAATCTTAGAGGAACCAAGGTCACTGCTAAATTCCTCACTGCTTATGAGTGAGGAGCAGATGGGGCAGGTGGCCCAGAATTGACCAACAAGGTATTCCATCCCATACACATCATTCTCACTTTCCTATTTATCACTAACCCACTGCCTCCTGGAGGTGGGGCCCAGGAGGGAGGGGCCCTCCTGTCTCCCACTGATTGGTACCAGCTTTGCCAATTCTCCAGTTAAAAGCCTGCAGGTGTGATGGCAGGGGAGCTACTGCATTTTCCCCTCTGCTTGTCCTGAGGAGAGCAACTCTGCCTGAGGAGGATTTCCAAGCTCTCGATCTTGGTTTTGTGTGTATTTGTATATATTTGATTATTTCTATTATTCTTATTATACTCTTTTTCATTACTATAGTTTATTAAAACTCTTTTAACTTTCCAACCCATAAGTCTCTCTCCCTTTTCCCTTTCCCTTCTGGGGAGCGGGGGGATGGTTAACAGAGAGCGTCTGCCACAGGTTCAATAGCCGGCCCAGCTTTAAACCGTGACAGATTTATTGGTGCCCAAAGTGGGGCTAGAGAGAAGCTCCAACAGGTTGCTCTGATAAGTTGAATCCTGGCTCTGGTGGGAGGAGACCCGGAGAGCTCAGCTGAGAGAATATCAGATTTCTTCCTTTGAGATTTACAAGGGGTTGGAAAGTTAAAACAGATAGTGAAAATGGTTATGTCATTTTTGAATGCTGTGTTATCTTATCTTTTTATAGAGTTTCTTTCACAGTTGAGTATTGCAATGATGCCTTACCTGCCATGGGCACTGTTATTGCTTGCTTCTTATGAATGTTTACATGCAGTTTAGCAGTGGGCGCTGGTCGAAATGTATTGTTTTGGTATGGGGTTTGATACTGATTTAGGCCGTGATAAACTGGGCAGTTACTATTCTGATCTCTTATCTCTATGACACAATGATGGGCAGCTTTAATCGCGAATCAGTAGCAGCGACTTCATCTGCACGCTCCAGGCATCCTTTAGCTGATTCTGTTAATGATTACACTTCCAGTTTTACTTCGGGAAATAGTACCTTCTCCTTTTCTGCCAAGCTGATTCCACTAGATTTTGCGAAATTAGGATGGTGCTGTCTAGGTGGCATGTTTTTATTTTCGGTTGTCCTGAATGTGTTTCTGATGTGGGATAAGATTAAATATCGGTGCAGGGACAGTTGTAGGTGTTATGCAGCCACCTCAGATCCTACAGTGTGTACTGCTGCTACAGCCACTGAACCCACTGAAACCTTGGCAGCCTGTACCACAGCTGCTACACCCCCCAAGATGGCCACTGCAGCTACTCAGACCCCAGCATCTATTGAATCTGTACCAATTGCTCCTGTAACCAGGAAGAAATACCAGAAGAAATCAGCTCGTGAAGAGAAGGATGATGACTCAGAGCCTTCTAAGGCAGAGCCATCATATGACCCAGGTGAGGGCCCTTCTCAGGCAGAGTTAGGGCCTGACACAGATGGGGGTTTCCTTGATCGTCCTTTTAAAGCAGACCCATCACAGAAGAAAGGTCCTTCTAAAGCAGAACTATCACAAGAGGAGGACTCGGACGTAGAGATAACCTACCACTCCTTATCCCTGAAGGACCTGAGAAATATAAGGAAAGACTTCAGCCGTTATGACGGTGAACCTATTATAACCTGGTTGCTCCGATGCTGGGATAATGGGGCAGATAGCATGCAATTAGATGGCAGAGAAGCCAGACAGTTGGGATCCCTGTCCAGAGATGGTGGTATTGATAAGGCGCTCGCAAGAAAGTCAAACACTGTCAGTCTCTGGAGGCGACTCTTGTCAGCTGTAAAGAGGAGGTATCCCTATAAAGATGATGTTATGAGCCACCTAAGCAAATGGACCACTATAGAAAAAGGTATTAACTACCTTAGAGAACTGGCTGTGCAAGAGATCATTTATAGACACCCACGGGACATTGTAGATCCTGTAGATCCTGATGAAGTGGAATGCAACCGATCCGTGTTCCGGAAGGTTGTGAAGAGTGCTCCACCGACATATACTCATGCATTGTCAATATTAGTATGGGGAGAAGATGATATGGCACGTTCTACTGTGGGCGAAATGGCTAACTGTATGCGACAGTATGAAGATAGTATTTCTTCCCCACTGCAGGCCCGTGTCTCGGCTGTGGAAAAACTGACTAAGGAAAACAAGGACTCATTTAAACAACTGTCAGACAAACTGTCCAAGATCGAGAATAAACTTGACTCTCTACCTACACAGGCCTGCGTTGCAGCTGTTAGGAGAAAACGTTCTCCTACAGGACCAGCTCAAAGGAAACGGAACACGTCACGAGGTATCCTGTGGTTTGCCCTGCGTGGTTATGGGGAGGACATGAGCAGATGGCATGGACAACCTACCAGTACCCTACAGGCACGAGTACGTGAGTTGCAAGCTAAAAGAAATACCAGAGAGAATTTTTCTAGAAGGATGGCTTCTCCAGTTACCAGTGAGCAGGACCCCAGTCAGGGTAGATGGGCCTCAAATCCCTTTTTCCCAAGTGTGAATAGGAGAAATGAAGGTCCAGTCCCTGTGAGCAGCACGAATCCATTTCTTAATTAGGGGGGCCTTGCCTCCAGCCAGGTGGAGGAGAGGGACAACCGAGTTTATTGGACTGTGTGGATTCGATGGCCTGGCACATCAAAACCACAAAGGTATCGAGCCTTGGTAGACACTGGTGCACAGTGCACCCTAATGCCATCGGATCATAAAGGGGCAGAATCTATCAGTATTTCAGGAGTAACAGGAGGATCTCAAGTGTTATCTGTATTGGAGGCTGAAGTGAGCCTAACTAAAAATGAATGGAAAAAGCACCCCATTGTGACTGGCCCAGATGCTCCGTGCATCCTTGGCATAGACTACCTCAAGAGAGGGTATTTTAAGGACCCAAAAGGGTATAGATGGGCCTTTGGTATAGCAGCTGTAGAGACTGAGGACATTAAACAGCTGTCTACCTTGCCTGGCCTCTCAGAGGATCCTTCTGTTGTGGGGTTGCTGAAGGTTGAAGAACAACAGGTGCCAATTGCTACTACCACGGTGCACCGACGACAATATCGCACCAATCGAGACTCCCTGATCCCCATTCATAAACTGATTAGACAATTGGAAAATCAAGGAGTGATTGGCAAGACTCGCTCACCCTTTAATAGTCCTATATGGCCAGTGCGAAAGTCTGATGGAGAATGGAGATTAACTGTGGACTATCGTGGCCTAAATGAAGTTACGCCACCGCTGAGTGCTGCTGTGCCAGACATGCTAGAACTTCAATACGAACTGGAGTCAAAGGCAGCCAAGTGGTACGCCACCATAGACATTGCTAATGCATTTTTCTCTATTCCTTTGGCACCAAAGTGCAGGCCACAGTTTGCTTTTACCTGGAGAGGTATCCAGTACACCTGGAATCGACTGCCCCAGGGGTGGAAACACAGTCCTACTATTTGCCATGGACTGATCCAGACTGCACTAGAAAAGGGTGGAGCTCCAGAACATTTGCAATACATTGATGACATCATTGTATGGGGTGATACAGCAGCAGAAGTTTTTGACAAAGGGGAGAAAATCATCCAAATTCTTCTGAAAGCTGGTTTTGCCATAAAAAGAAGCAAGGTCAAGGGACCTGCCCGGGAGATCCAGTTTTTAGGGATTAAATGGCAAGATGGGCATCGCCAGATCCCGATAGAGGTGATCAACAAAATAACAGCTATGTCCCCACCTACTAACAAAAAGGAAACACAGGCCTTCTTAGGCGTTGTGGGTTTCTGGAATGCATATTCCAGATTACAGCCAGATTGTACGCCCTCTTTATCAAGTGACCAGAAAGAAGAATGATTTTCAGTGGGGCCCTGAACAACGACAGGCTTTTGAACAGATTAAACAAGAGATTGTGCATGCAGTAGCCCTTGGAGCAGTCCGTATGGGACAAGATGTTAAAAATGTGCTCTACACCTCAGCTGGGGACAATGGTCCTACCTGGAGCCTCTGGCAGAAAGTACCAGGGGAGACTCGAGGTCGACCCCTAGGATTTTGGAGTCGAGGATACAAGGGCTCCGAGGCCAATTACACTCCAACTGAAAAAGATACTGGCAGCATATGAAGGAGTTAGAGCTGCTTCAGAGGTAATTGGTACTGA